>NW_026734114.1:0-20091 GCF_028476545.2 Physella acuta
AGCGTGTTCAACCGTCCATCAACTGACCACACGACTCAGCAACTGACCGCTGTGCGTGAGAGACTTAGTGTAACACAGCCCATTTCCATCGCAACCTACTTGCAGTTGGGGGGGGGGGGGGGGACGTAGGGCAGCTACAGTCACATCAACAAATTCCAAACCCTCCCCGCTTTCACTACCTCTAACAAAACTTTTTCCCTCACTCCCTCCAACTACCCCACCCCTTCCCCCCACCAACCCCTACTACCCCCCCTTCCCCCCACCAACCCCTACTACCCCCCCTTCCCAACCCCTACTACCCCACCCCTTCCCAACCCCTACTACCCCCCCTTCCCAACCCCTACTACCCCCCCTTCCCCCCACCAACCCCTACTACCCCACCCCCTTTCCCCCCACCTCCAACCCCCTACTACCCCCCCCTTCCCAACCCCTACTACCCCACCCCCTTCCAACCCCTACTACCCCCCCCTTCCCCCCACCAACCCCTACTACCCCCCCTTCCCCCCACACCAACCCCTACTACCCCACCCCTTTCCCCCCACCTCCAACCCCTACTACCCCCCCTTCCCCCCACCAACCCCTACTACCCCCCCTTCCCCCCACCAACCCCCCCTTCCCAACCCTACTACCCCCCCTTCCCAACCCCTACTACCCCCCCTTCCCAACCCCTACTACCCCCCCCTTCCCAACCCCTACTACCCCCCCTTCCCAACCCCTACTACCCCCCCCTTCCCAACCCCTACTACCCCCCCCCTTCCCAACCCCTACTACCCCCCCTTCCCAACCCCTACTACCCCACCCCTTCCAACCCCTACTACCCACCCCTTCCAACCCCTACTACCCCCCTTCCCAACCCCCTACTACCCCCCCCTTCCCCCCACCAACCCCTACTACCCCACCCCTTTCCCCCCCACCTCCAACCCCACTACTACCCCCTCCAAATCCCCCCTCCAACCCCTACTACCCCACCCCTTCCCCCCCCCCCCTCCAACCCCTACTACCTCCCCCCCACCCCCGACACCTTTCCCTCCATCCAGCACCAACCCCTCTCCTTTTTCTTTCCCCAAGCCCCCTGTCCTTTTCAGTCTGCCCCCCCCCCTTTTCCCTCCCTCCCTCTATCCCCTTCCCCCCCCCCCCCCTCCAACTTTTCCCCTCCCTCCCTCCAACCCCTAAATATAGGTGAAACTGCCCAACCCTCATCCCCACCCTATTGTTTGAAACACAAAAAACAACACAAGAAAAGCAGACAATGTGTCTAGCTCGTCTTTTACGTTTTGTGGGAGGTTTTTTATTTGATTTTCTGGTTTCAAATTTAATTTTTATAGAAGTTCTATACTAGTTTTATAGAAGTTGTATACACATTTAATAGAAATTCTTACTAGTTTTTAGTACGTAAAATATCGATCTAGTTCATTATCTTGTCCAGTATTTTATTTTTTAAATTGTATTTTAAAAATATTTGTATTTGCATAATTCTTCTAATTTGAAACCAGAAAATAGCACAAGAATCAAGTTCATGTAAGTTGGTGTCTGCTATCATTATTTGGTGGGGGTTGTATCTTCTAGCAGTGTTGTAAGTTCTGTTGCCGTTTGACAAGTTGGTGACAGAGCATCTGATGAGGTGGGATAATCTTCAGATGGGGCTGTCTTTTCCTGCCTTGTGTTTGGTGACGATTTTCTGATGTCTTTTGGTAGGTGACAATATTTTGGTAGATGACAATCTTCTGATGTCATTAGGTAGGTGGCCATCTAATGTCATGTGGTAGGTGACGATATTCTGGTAGATGACAATCTTCTGATGTCATTAGGTAGGTGGCCATGTTCTAATGTCATGTGGTAGGTGACAATATTCTGGTAGATGACAATCTTCTGATGTCATTTGGTAGGTGACAATTTTCAGATGTCATTTTGTAGGTGACAATATTCTGGTAGATGACAATCTTCTGATGTCATTAGGTAGGTGGCCATCTTCTAATGTCATGTGGTAGAAGACAATATTCTAGTAGATGACAATCTTCTGATGTCATTAGGTAGGTGGCCATCTTCTAATGTCATGTGGTAGGTGACAATATTCTAGTAGATGACAATCTTCTGATGTCATTAGGTAGGTGGCCATCTTCTAATGTCATGTGGTAGGTGACAATATTCTGGTAGATGACAATCTTCTAATGTCATTTGGTAGGTGACAATTTTCAGATGTCATTTTGTAGGTGACAATATTCTGGTAGATGACAATCTTGTGATGTCATTTGGTAGGTGACAATATATTGGGAGGTGACAATCTTCTGATGTCATTTGGTAGGTGACAATGTCCTGATATCATTTTGTAGGTGACAATTTTCTGATGTCATTTGGTAGGTGACAATACGCTGGGTGGTGACAATGTTCTGATGTCATTTGGTAAGTGACAATTTTCAGATGTCATTTGGTAGGTGACAATGTTCTGATGTCATTTGGTAGGTGACAATGTTCTGATGTCATTTGGTAAGTGACAATTTTCAGATGTCATTTGGTAGTTGACAATGTTCTGATGTCATTTGGTAGGTGACAATGTCCTGATATCATTTGGTAGGTGACAATTTTCTGATGTCATTTGGTAGGTGACAATACGCTGGGAGGTGACAATGTTCTGATGTCATTTGGTAAGTGACAATGTTCTGATGTCATTTGGTAGGTGACAATGTCCTGATATCATTTGGTAGGTGACAATTTTCTGATGTCATTTGGTAGTTGACAATACGCTGGGAGGTGACAATGTTCTGATGTCATTTGGTAAGTGACATTTTTCAGATGTCATTTGGTAGGTGACAATACGCTGGGAGGTGACAATGTTCTGATGTCATTTGGTAAGTGACAATTTTCTGATGACATTTCATAGGTGCCAGACTTCTGATGCCATTTTGTAGGTGACAATCTTGTGTTGGATATGTACTCAACAAAACCTAAAAAAAGAAAAAAAATTCATCTATCATGGATTAAGGTACACTAGAATAGAATCACACATGTTATTTATGTCTTCGTCTGTTTTAATTTTCTTGTCCCAATTTTTTAAAAATAATTTTTAATAATCAGCCTAATTTAAAGATGAAAGTTACACTAATTAGGTATATTTTTTTTCTATATAGTATGTATCAAGATTGTGTGAATCTGTGCGGCATTCAGCTATTGGTTCGACCCTGATCTAGATCTACTCCCAAACATGGAATTATTTTTTTTACAGTTGAAATAATTTATTGCTTTTATATTAATAAATAACTGTATACTTAGTGTCATTATCTACATGGTTTAATGTAAGTTCGTTGTTGGGACCAAGGGCGTCTCGTCTCTTTAAACAAGGAGCAGGTAGTAGGTTTAACACACACACACACACACACACTCTTATACACACAACACACTCACAGACAGACTTTAATAATCAAGTAAACTCTACTTAAATTACTAATCAACTAAACTCTACTGAAATTACTAATCAAGGAACCACTAGTTAAACTATTAACCAAGGAACCTCTACTGAAATTACTAATCAAGGAACCACTAATTAAATTACTAATCAAGGAACCACTAATTAAATTACTAATCAAGGAACATGTCCTCTATTTACACACGCAAGTTTTACAAGCATGTATAAATTAACGCTGTGACGTACAAACACTATTACAGTACTGTTGATATGAAATCTAAATACAGAATATTTTAAATCAATGTCTAGCATTATGTCATAGACGTACTCTAACATAAAACACAGCTGCTTAATAATTTACTGCTCTGATATCCGCCGAGCAATAGACCTGGAGTAATGCTCCGTTGGTGTCTAGAGTTCGGAACTCGGTTCGGACTTTTGTTGTGACTGTAGATTAGCAACTGATTTACATTGGGGAAAGTAAAGGTGGCTGGGCATAGTGCTGACCACACTATCCTTTCATATTAATATGCCGAGGTCAAGAAATATACACTCTACTTCATCGGCCCATAGGATCTCTAATTTAAAGAGGAATCTTTACTTACTTCATTATTCGTTGAATCATCATAGCATAAGCTCTACAAAGTACTGCATTTTTCTGATCAACACACCAAAATGCTGACATTGTTGTGCACACATCAAAATGCTGACATTCAAGTTTTCCTGCTAGGCCGCAGATCGCAACAGATCGTCATGGTAGGAAAAGTCAAGTTTCCTGATAATAAAGAGAAAAACGTTTCTGTGACTTCGATGTTAATAGCTCGTCTTAGGATGAGGGGAGTTGTCTTTTGTAGCGATGAGCAACTTGGTTTTTTTTTTGGGGGGGGGGGGGGGGGACTTAAAAGAGGAGGGGGATTGATTTGGTGATTTGCAAGGGGTATAGGGAATCTAGGTTTATATGACCAAGTATGATGTTGTGGGCGGGGATAAAATAAGATAAAAAAGCCTACAGTAAATGACCGATGAACTCATTATAGAGGTTGTGTGGTATTAGGTCCAGCTGCCTTAAGCCTACATACACATGCCATATCAGGCTACTAACGAACGCGTCCAACAAGCGAAAGTTCTAGAACAGACCCAGAACAGGCCCACAGCTGGGTCAATTACCCAACTCTGATGATTATAGATACTGGTGTCCAATAATAGACTCTTCCAAATAAAGGTGTATTAGGTTGTTAATAGTATTGTAATCTCTACTAATTTTATGGTTAGAAATTAGGGTTAGGCGTATGGTAGGACCAGGGTTGGGGTTAGGGACAGGGTTAGCTTTTACATTAGTCAGCCATGTGTGTATTTAGTTAACTACCAGTAACCTAACACCCCTTTTTACAGAAGATTTCATTATCGGACACCGGTGTAAAAATTCTAACTAAAGTACGCTACTCATGTTAAATTGAATGAATCTAAAAATGTCTTTGCTACAACATTTCTAAAATTAAAATTTGATTGTTTTATAATGTGAAGGTAACATTTGATAGTTCCAAAAATAGGTGTTTTAGGTTGTTAGTAGTATTGTAATCTCGACTAGTTTTAATGGCTAGAAATTAGTGTATGGCATGACTAGGATTGGGGTTAGGGATACGGTTACCATTGACATTATGAAATGTGTATTTAATTAACTACCTGTAACCTACACCACTTTTTAAACACGTTTTATAAAATCCACCTACTCCACATGTAATTAAAGAGAAAAAGAAAATCTGTAGGTCCTATAAAACTTCTGCCACAATAAAACAGAAATAGATCCTGGTCAAGTAAAGGTGACGTCTGTCCCATCGTCTGTTCACGTCAAGAATGGCGGGAGTTTCTAACTTGTAAACAAACACCTGAACAGTTAGCACTTGGCCAGGTGTGTGTGTTGAGGGAATGTTGCGGCGGCGATATGGTCTGTTTTAATTGGACTATGGGCACTTTTAAGCAGAGGCGTCGCTTCTGGTGAGTTTATACAAGCTCAAGAGTTAGATGATCAGTGGCGTTGCATTGGTCATAAAATTTTCGGGGGAGGAGGAGGACTAAAATTTCCGGGGTGAGGGCGGACACTGTTAAAAGTATATATTTTCTTTATGAATTCCATTTAGTGTGGGGGGGGGGGGGGAATTTCCTCGGGGATGGGGGATTCGCCCCCTCCCCGCGAAGAGATGCCTGGAAGAAACGCTGTCCCACAGTTGAGCACTAAACTGAGCCCAATTAATGTTTTTGTCTTTTATTTCCTGATCTTTAGTCGAAAAACCTACAGGCTGTGAGCTGGTTGTTCCTATGAGGTACATTTTTAAAACAGTGTCGAGCATTGGTTAATGTCAGCGCATAGGTCTCCCAATGTTGGTGTTGTCTACCTAAGCAGTTACGCGTCGTAAAGCAACCTGGTGACTGTATGGATCTCAATGAGTGTCACAACCTAGCGACACCTGTGGGTGTCATACTTACTTTACTTTACTTAGTCCTGGTGGCTCCCCGGGTAGTATAAGGCAGCAACACAATGCCACCTCACCTCCATGTCCTGGGCCAACCACCAGAGTTCATGCCAGGTTTTGTCTCTGGTCAGCACCACTGCTTTCATCTCTCTCTCCTCAATGTTCCCAACTGTCATCCCTTCATTCACACTTCAGGTGTAACCCATCTTAGTGCCATGTTAGGGAACCTTTTCTTTGACACCAGCAAGGCATGACACAAACATCGCCACCTTCTGGCACTAACTTGACATACAGCAATACGGTCCTCTTACGTGTTGCTCGATTTGTTATTCGAGTCTCCCACTTCATTTTTCAGATTTTGTAGCAGAGATCGTCTCTTCAAACCTTTTTAGGCAGTTTTCTCTCATATTGTTCACTTTCAACGTTTGGGTTTCATACAGTGAAATAACAAAATACGATCTGTAACGGTTTAAATCAACTTTTATTTCAATATATTAAATTACTCTTGTCTTTCTCAAAAACAACTAATGCCATACTGTTCATTCAAGAACAATGAATACTATAATTTAAACCGAAAAAAATCAATTTACTTATATTTGAAAAAGACTGCATGAAAGATGAAAAGACAATTTGGCAAGTAAATGGTTTGTATGTAAACAAAAAGGGGAAGAACTCCCTTAGACAAAATGTATTTTCAAATCAGTGAATTCGTGTTCACGTCATTTCTATTATGGATTGTGTGGGCTGTGGACGTCACCAGCGTACAGTGGTTTTGTGTGGTCAAGTTTACGTCAAGAATACAACGCACAACAAGATAAGTAGCGTCTTTAATAATAGTTGTATCATTTATATGAGAAAAATGTTTTTTTTTTTTTATAAATGAAAATAATGTAAAATAAAATTCTGATAGGATTATGAAAGATATTGTTGTAGAAATATTTAAATTTTAAAAAAGGGAGATAAAAGGTAAAACGCATAACGTTTGTTTACTGTGATGTAGTGTAAAAAAGATTTTGTACTAAAACACGTACTGTGGTAGCATCTGTGTACATAGTGTACTGTGATGTAGTGTACAAACTATTTTCATCTGATGTAGACTAAGGTAATAAAAAAGTTTAAGTACAGTACAAAGGTAAAAAAAAAATGAATTATTATAAGTCACGTAACGATTTAAAAGGAATTAGCTTCTTAAAAGTTCAAAATAACATTTAAAATAACAAGTGCCCCCTTTTTCAATCTCTTACTACTATTTGTATACCAATGGTACAAAACCAATTTTATATAATGGTGTAGGTTACAGTGTTTGAATGATAAATCTATAAATAAACAAAACAAGTCATGTGACAATGTCAGCCGTAGATAAAGTTGTTAACAAATAGATTTTCTCAGAACATTAGATATTATTTTATTGTTTTAACTCTGGTACATTAGAACGTTGACTACTGATCTGGAAGCCTCGAGTTCGGATCCCGAGCTCGAGTCTGTAGAACCTTCCGTGAGTCTACCTAGCTTTTATGGGTACCTGGCTTAAAAATGTTATTGGCAACTGCAAGAATCCCTTAAAATGCAGAGGACACATAAACAGATGAACTCTACTTCATGATCTAACACGTCCTAAAGTTAACTTACTGACTCTTTTTTGAAAATATGAAAGCAATGGGAGGGGCCTAACCCGTGTGTGTATTTTAAAAGATTTTATTTTTAAACCTACCTCGTCACAAAACCAACCCCCCCCCCCCACCTACTCCATTTTGATGCTTCTCATTTGATCCTATTGGCTCAGAAATCGTTCACTCTGTTTGTAATTAAAGTCAACTTCCTTAGCCAGAGTTAAATATGTTAATTTAAGGCTATTCAAAAAATTAAAAACTTTTTAAACTAACGGAACAATAGTGGCAAACTTCATAGGAGGTTTAAAATATCTGTTGTATTCAGTCTATAAACAAATTAAAATAGTTTACATTATGCATAGTAACAAGTGTATGATATGGTATTTATTAGTGTTGGGTGGAGGGGGGGGGGGGGAGAGTCGTGGAAACGAGAACAGTAAATGTTTATCGGGGGGGGGGGTATACAGTAATGAAATAAGTCGTTTAAAAGATAGAATACATGGACATACATGTTAAATGGGGGTAAAGGGTTGATCAAACACTTCCCATTTAGTTTGATATCAACATTTGTAGTAGCTTATTTTAATCCGATATCTTTTGTCATAGGTTATGTGAGACTAGAAGCGGAAATGTGGGACTACGGTCAGTCATGTCAGAACAGTGGTCAACAAGTGAGAGACTTCCATCATGTCAACAAATGACAGCCTCCCATGTCATGTCAAATGTCAACAAATGACAGCCTCCCATTTCATGCCAAAGGTCAACAAATGACTGCCTCCCATGTCATGTCAAAGGTCAACAAATGACAGCCTCCCATGTCATGTCAAAGGTCAACAAATGACAGCCTCCCATGTCATGTCAAAGGTCAACAAATGACAGCCTCCCATGTCATGCCAGTGGTCAACAAATGACAGTCTCCCATGTCATGTCAGTGTCAACAAATGACAGCCTCCCATGTCATGTAAATGGTCAACAAATGACAGTCTCCCATGTCATGTCAGTGGTCAACAAATGACAGCCTCCCATGTCACGTCAAAGGTCAACAAATGACAGCCTCCCATGTCATGTCAAAGGTCAACAAATGACAGCCTCCCATGTCATGCCAGTGGTCAACAAATGACAGTCTCCCATGTCATGTCAGTGGTCAACAAATGACAGCCTCCCATGTCATGTAAATGGTCAACAAATGACAGTCTCCCATGTCATGTCAGTGGTCAACAAATGACAGCCTCCCATGTCATGTCAGTGGTCAACAAATGACAGCCTCTCAGCATGTCATGTCAGATGTCAACAAATGACAGCCTCCCATGTCAGATGTCAACAAATGACATTCTACCATTATGTCAGATGTCAACAAATGATAGCCTCCCATCCTGTCATATGTCAACAAATGACATCATCCCATGTCATATCAGTGTTCAACAAATGACAACCTCCCATGTCATGTTAGTGGTTAAGAAATGACAGCCTCTCAGCATGCCATGTCAGATGTCAACAAATGACAGCCTCCAATGTCATGTCAGATGTCAACAAATGACAGCCTCCCATCATGTCAGATGTCAACAAATGACAGCCTCCCATTATGTCAGATGTCAACAAATGACAGCCTCCCATCATGTCAGATGTCAACAAATGACAGCCGCCCGTCATGTCAGATGTCAACAAATGACAGCCTCCCAGCATGTCATGTCAGATGTCAACAAATGACAGCCGCCCGTCATGTCAGATGTCAACAAATGACAGCCTCCCAGCATGTCATGTCAGATGTCAACAAATGACAGCCTCCCAGCATGTCATGTCAGATGTCAACAAATGACAGCCTCCCAGCATGTCATGTCAGATGTCAACAAATGACAGCCGCCCGTCATGTCAGATGTCAACAAATGACAGCCTCCCAGCATGTCATGTCAGATGTCAACAAATGACAGCCGCCCGTCATGTCAGATGTCAACAAATGACAGCCTCCCAGCATGTCATGTCAGATGTCAACAAATGACAGCCTCACAGCATGTGATGTCAGATGTCAACACAAGAGATACCCTAATCAGACAGGTAGAGTAAATGCTCAAATCTTGTATTTATTTCCGTGCAGTTAACATTGAACATTGTCTCTAATCAAATTTTATTTTGTTTTTAGCTTCTTGGCGGCCGTTTATTAATTTTGTTTTTTTTTTAATTTAGGCTTAGGACACTTTCAAAATATTTTAAGAATCAGTGATACAAAAATTAAAGATGTACAGAACTTGAAAATATGTTTTTTTTTTAATTTTAACATAAAAAAATAAAATTATTTGAGCGTAAATTTAAAGCTACATTTACTTTTATTTTCATCAAGCCGAAATTGTAACCTGAAGTTTCACTTTTGTAAGACAAGCATTGATTGGCTGTACAGAAACTCAGTTATTGATATTCTGTAAACCCTACTTTGTAGTAATTTGAACCCAAAACTTTGCCAATAAAATCTTAAATAAAATATTACTTTTTTAAAACCACTTGGCTGAGTTATACCATGTTTATGTACATTTTCAATGACAAAGTGTAAATAACCAAATCGTTTTTGGCTTTTTTAAAATTTAATTACCTAAAGTACCAAAAACATCAAATACATAAAATCTAAAGTCAGATTTTTATAGCCATATTTATTGGTATAACATGGTACTTGATTTAAAATTTAATGGAAGTTTCGAATAGTTTCAAGACTATTAAGGTTGGGATCATTAACTAAATCGGAACATTCAACTATATGCCTTCTTTTCATTACAGTCTCTAATCGTGAATTATCTTTTAAACTTTTTTTCCAAGAACTTTGAGAGACTGTGTCCATCTCGTCTAGCCAGGCTACTATACATAGATCATAATCACACATTAGATCATACAACATACATCAGATCATACACCATACATCAGAAGACTCAAGAGTACATTGCAATCATTGTGTCGTGTGACGTCAAAATCCGTTTTGGAGACTGTAAACTTTTGTATATTCTTATCATGAAAAGCTTTTTATACGATCAAAATGAGGATTTATAAATGGAAAATAATATGGATTTTTTTGTTTGTTTTTTTAAAACGGAAGCGTTGTTTGTTTATTTTTAAACAGAATTCATAAGTTGTTTTATTTCAGGACAGAAGGAAACAACATCATGATATGGAGACAGGAACAGCCAAACTACAGTTATAGAATAGGTTGGACATGACCAGCCCACCATGTGAGGACATGACCAGCCCACCATGTGAGGACATGACCAGCCCACCATGTGAGGACATGACCAGAGGACATGACCAGCCCACCATGTGAGGACATGACCAGCCCACCATGTGAGGACATGACCAGCCCACCATGTGAGGACATGACCAGAGGACATGACCAGCCCACCATGTGAGGACATGACCAGCCCACCATGTGAGGACATGACCAGCCCACCATGTGAGGACATGACCAGCCCACCATGTGAGGACATGACCAGCCCACCATGTGAGGACATGACCAGCCCACCATGTGAGGACATGACCAGCCCACCATGTGAGGACATGACCAGCCCACCATGTGAGGACATGACCAGCCCATCATGTGAGGACATGACCAGCCCACCATGTGAGGACATGACCAGAGGGGGGAGAGGGAGAGGGGCAGAGGGGGGAGAGGGGGAGGGGCAGAGGGGGGAGAGGGGGAGGGGCAGAGGGGGGAGAGGGGGAGGGGCAGAGGGGGGAGAGGGGGAGGGGCAGAGGGGGGAGAGGGGGAGGGGCAGAGGGGGGAGAGGGGGAGGGGCAGAGGGGGGAGAGGGGGAGGGGCAGAGGGGGGAGAGGGGGAGGGGCAGAGGGGGGAGAGGGGGAGGGGCAGAGGGGGGAGAGGGGGAGGGGCAGAGGGGGGAGAGGGGGAGGGGCAGAGGGGGGAGAGGGGGAGGGGCAGAGGGGGGAGAGGGGGAGGGGCAGAGGGGGGAGAGGGGGAGGGGCAGAGGGGGGAGAGGGGGAGGGGCAGAGGGGGGAGAGGGGGAGGGGCAGAGGGGGGAGAGGGGGAGGGGCAGAGGGGGGAGAGGGGGAGGGGCAGAGGGGGGAGAGGGGGAGGGGCAGAGGGGGGAGAGGGGGAGGGGCAGAGGGGGGAGAGGGGGAGGGGCAGAGGGGGGAGAGGGGGAGGGGCAGAGGGGGGAGAGGGGGAGGGGCAGAGGGGGGAGAGGGGGAGGGGCAGAGGGGGGAGAGGGGGAGGGGCAGAGGGGGGAGAGGGGGAGGGGCAGAGGGGGGAGAGGGGGAGGGGCAGAGGGGGGAGAGGGGGAGGGGCAGAGGGGGGAGAGGGGGAGGGGCAGAGGGGGGAGAGGGGGAGGGGCAGAGGGGGGAGAGGGGGAGGGGCAGAGGGGGGAGAGGGGGAGGGGCAGAGGGGGGAGAGGGGGAGGGGCAGAGGGGGGAGAGGGGGAGGGGCAGAGGGGGGAGAGGGGGAGGGGCAGAGGGGGGAGAGGGGGAGGGGCAGAGGGGGGAGAGGGGGGAGGGGCAGAGGGGGGAGAGGGGGAGGGGCAGAGGGGGGAGAGGGGGAGGGGCAGAGGGGGGAGAGGGGGAGGGGCAGAGGGGGGAGAGGGGGAGGGGCAGAGGGGGGAGAGGGGGAGGGGCAGAGGGGGGAGAGGGGGAGGGGCAGAGGGGGAGAGGGGGAGGGGCAGAGGGGGGAGAGGGGGAGGGGCAGAGGGGGGAGAGGGGGAGGGGCAGAGGGGGGAGAGGGGGAGGGGCAGAGGGGGGAGAGGGGGAGGGGCAGAGGGGGGAGAGGGGGAGGGGCAGAGGGGGGGAGAGGGGGGAGGGGCAGAGGGGGGGAGAGGGGGAGGGGCAGAGGGGGGAGAGGGGGAGGGGCAGAGGGGGCAGAGGGGGAGGGGCAGAGGGGGCAGAGGGGGAGGGGGCAGAGGGGGCAGAGGGGGAGGGGGCAGAGGGGGCAGAGGGGGAGGGGCAGAGGGGGGAGAGGGGGAGGGGCAGAGGGGGGAGAGGGGGAGGGGCAGAGGGGGGGAGAGGGGGAGGGGCAGAGGGGGGAGAGGGGGAGGGGCAGAGGGGGGAGAGGGGGAGGGGGCAGAGGGGGGAGAGGGGGAGGGGCAGAGGGGGGAGAGGGGGAGGGGCAGAGGGGGGAGAGGGGGAGGGGCAGAGGGGGGGAGAGGGGGAGGGGCAGAGGGGGGAGAGGGGGAGGGGCAGAGGGGGGAGAGGGGGAGGGGCAGAGGGGGAGAGGGGGAGGGGCAGAGGGGGGAGAGGGGGAGGGCAGAGGGGGGAGAGGGGGAGGGGCAGAGGGGGGAGAGGGGGAGGGCAGAGGGGGGAGAGGGGGAGGGGCAGAGGGGGGAGAGGGGGAGGGGCAGAGGGGGGAGAGGGGGAGGGGCCAGAGGGGGGAGAGGGGGAGGGGCAGAGGGGGGAGAGGGGGAGGGGCAGAGGGGGGAGAGGGGGAGGGGCAGAGGGGGAGAGGGGGAGGGGCAGAGGGGGGAGAGGGGGAGGGGCAGAGGGGGGAGAGGGGGAGGGGCAGAGGGGGGAGAGGGGAGGGGGGAGAGGGGGAGGGGCAGAGGGGGGAGAGGGGGAGGGCAGAGGGGGGAGAGGGGAGGGGCAGAGGGGGGAGAGGGGGAGGGGCAGAGGGGGGAGGAGGGGGAGGGGCAGAGGGGGGGAGAGGGGGAGGGGGGAGAGGGGGAGGGGCAGAGGGGGGAGAGGGGGAGGGGCAGAGGGGGGAGACTAAAGATTAGACTTACGTTTTACCGCCACATTAAAAACAAATTGTCCATCTGCAGTCTCTAGTTTGTATAAGGCGTAATCCATAAATGACGTCAAGCTATTTTTTATATAATTTCCCGTATTGTTATGTAATCCTAATATATTAAAGCCCATGTGTGCAATTCTCTCTCCGCAAAATATTTTCACAGGTTATCATATCAGTATCTTCAGCGATATATGGAGAACCTAATACGGATTTTTGTTGAAAATAATATGGTAGATGTTTTAAATGTAATAACAAAATTTTATTTAAAGAAGAAAAATAGAAAAAAAAAAGGCATATTCGAATGTAGAAAAACAATTTAATTACGCAACCGGAAAAGTGTTTATAGTTGTGACAAGAACGCGGTAAATAATGACGTCACAGATGTTTACACTAAGAAAAGAATACAAAACTAAAGGCGTCATCTTCCGATTTTAGAATATAAAGAAAGGAACTATTTCATTTAAATTTGATTTAGATATACGTAAGCTATGAAATGTATGCAATACAATTTTCCTAAACTATAAAATTTATTTTATCTATTTGGCTCTAGATCTAGAGATTCTAGATTGGACTCTAGATCTAGAGGTTCTAGATCTAGATCTGGCGATTCTAGATCAACATCTGAGGGAAAAACTAGACTTAGGACTTAGGACTTAGACTCTAGAGATAGATCTAGGTCTAGATTCTATCTAGATCTAGAATCTATTCCAATAATAAATGTATTTACTAAACTATTTCAGGCCTTAATTGTTTATAGAAATCTTTGTTTGTTTAGCTATGGAATTGGCTATTTTTGGGATAAAATTTAATTTGATAGAATAGGGCCTATTCGCGTAAGTTAAGTTTCTTAATAACTATTTTATTTTTCAAGATTTCTAAGGTTCCCAAAAAGCTGAGATGATAGTGTAATTGTTACCATGAGGGTGGTACGAGTTCGAGACTCAACAAGACATTCTTAATTATTATTTTTCAATTTGCTTTTTATATATGAATGATAAAGTTGCCTATCGGGACTTGGCGGACACGAGTCGGGTGAAGTAGAGTTAACCTGTTTCTGCATTTTCAGCATATGAAGGGATAGTAAGGTCAGACCCATGCTCAGCCGAAATAGGTGTTTTTAAAAGACACATACAACATAACTACCATTGAACAGCCGGGTTTTTAACGAAGTCTTTTAAGTCTCTTAACTTTAAGCCTCTTAATCAGCGAGTGCATTTAATAAAGTATTGTGTTGACTGGTATCCGACCCCCCCCCCCAAAACACACACACATCCCCACACCCTTCTCCTGACAGTTTTAAATGCCGCTCCCCGGAGATAAATATCTAAAAGAAAAACCGGGTAGCCTTTTGTAAAGAGAAGAGAGCTAAAAAGTAAAAGTAACCAGAATTGCCCGTGTAAAGGGTACCGATGGCTAGTTTTAGGATGAACGTGAAAGTATAGGGGAGATCACTCACGCATTATTTTAATAAATTTTTTCTCTGCCATGAAGGCAAAATTGTCAAAATCAAAACTTTTCATCTATGTCAACAATGATTGAAGAATTATAGTCAACTCGTCATTTTCTATTGATCTTTCGGCCCGTATCTATCTAGTTCGAAAACAAAACTGCCAAAAAAGCACACCTACATGTACTACAGCATCATGCTCGTGTGTAGTTATATAGGCAGAGATGTAGGCAATGCTCAACATTTTCAGGTAACGTTTTATTGACAGCGGATGTGAGGAGGCATTTGTAAAATTAGCATCCCAAACAAGAAAAATTATTTGATGCGTTGTTCTAGATTTGATTTTAAAATAAACAACCTCAGCACATAAATATCTGAGTCATAATCTGGAAGCCCACTCTGTAGTCGTAATCCATGCAATCTTCTTCTAAATGTGTGGCACTATGGAAATAGCTTACAATCCATTATAAACTCCATTAGTAAGAAAGCATAACATCAGAGGCGTTGCGAGGCGGGGGAGGGGGGTGCGGACCGCACCGGGAGACACCATTTAGTGGGGTGACACCATGGGGGAAAGTTGCAAATGTATAGAAGAGAAATGCTTTTTGCCAGTTCAATTAATGATTAATTAGAGGTAATCCACCTGTGTTAATATTTACTATAAAAGGTGCACACTTTAAAACTATCACCCCGGCGGAGGGGGGGGGGGGGAAAGCGAATGTAACACTCTATAAACTAAACAGAGGAAAAAAGATTGTGTTGAGTATTTTGAATAACTGACAAGTCAATCAACGACCGGGGAGCGGTGACATCGAAATTTAGTTATTTACGATGAAAACGATAAATATAATTTATAATGTGTGCATAAATTGATTGCCATTAGGCAAAATAGGGGGGGGGGGTGACACCATTAGGTGCCGCACCGGGTGACACCCGACCTAGCGACACCAATGCATAACATGCAAAGTCAACAATTGTTGCAGAATCGATATTTGTGTCTTTCGGGGCTAAATGATGTACTGATATAGATCAAAATAAAAAGTTAATGCCTATGTTTTGTTAGTTACAAAGTGTCATGTATAAACAGCATTAATGGAAGCTCAAAACAATCTGTTCCTGGATATCCTTTGACTAATATATGTCACTGGCGGGGCTTTATGACCCATATTGCAATTGTATGTATTGATCGGGTTAACGGTTCAGATGAGGCTCTGTTTGGGGGTCACAGAAAGTGAAATACTTAGAAGAGTCTTCTGCCCCCAAGCCTCTAGGCTGGCGGGAGAAGATGCAAAACACAAAGAACCAAAATAGCTGCGCAATGGGCTCAGATTACCCTTATTCCTCTGACATAACTAACTGTAGGGTCGAGCGGTTGCGCTTCGGGTGGATCATCAGGGGTCGAGGGTTCAGTACTAGATATAAGTATAGTATAGTTATATATAGTATATCTGTAGTAAAAGTCGTATATCTAGTAAAGACAACTTGTCTGTGATAAAAAGTATAAGTTCTTTTTATTGGGTAATAACGTTTTTAGATTTTAAATCTACTAAGACAACCCATAGGCTTAGAATCTAGGCCCTAGACAACGAATAAGTTGACAAGAAAAACAGGTAACCATGTGTAACGCTTCTTTATAAACTTACTCATGCGCATCTTCTTCCGCTAGAATCAGCCTTAACTGTAACGTGAAAATAAATATAAAATTTATTTCTTTTTGTTCACTAATTACACTATTACACGGACGTTTTTCTATTTTTTTATGGAGTTAAAACTATAGGCCGAGATCTAAATATGCAGTTAATTTGTAAAGGCCTAAATAAGCCTCAAGAAAGAATTAAATCTATGTAGCCTAGTTAGTAGCAGATTCTAGTACATTATCGTTCAGAATTGTGTCTAGCATACCATAGTTCTTGTAGTTGAACTTGAGCCACGATGTTGGTCCATCTCCTTCTCCCAAATTGGAATAAAATCCGACTTAGAAATTCCCATTCTTTCAGCCTCTCGTAGAGCTTTCAGGAACTCCATTTTGACCGTCGCTTTGAAATGAACAGAGGAATCTAGGTCAACGGTAAAGAGTTCCGATAAGCTTCCTGCACACTAATATAGCAGACCTACAATATATATATATATATAGTATATATATATATATAATATATATATATATATATAAATATATATATATATATATATATATATATATATATATATATATATATATATATATATATATATATATATATATCACAAATTATTTTAACTGATTTCTTTGAAATGTTCCTTTCTCCACTTTTTCTTTCAGTCTTCGGACTGTCCATATTTTAAAAAAAATAAACTATAACGTTTTAAAGGATTTTTTTTTAAATAGTTGGGTATTTTCTTTATTGAAATACCAACCCCACTCGTCTGTGAGATACTACTACCAGTATGTTAAACCTCGTTTTGATGATGTCTCAAGTTATTGTTTATTATCGTAATTCTAATAAAATTGCGATTGTAATTTTATTCCACCAATTGTGTGCAGAGTCGTAGCGACCCGTCCCAATTAAATATTTGGGCCACCACAAAATCTTCCTTTAACATAATAATTGCACCTACACCTTCCACCATACATAGGTCTTCTCACATTCATCAAACAGCCATCTCTTTCACACGTTGTGTTGGAAAGCACCTGAAAATTCTAGGCAATCAATTGAAAACAAAAAGTAATTTAATATCAATGATATAACAACAATATCCAATAAAGCTCTGCTGAGCATGTTAGGCTACAAGAGTTACTTCCAGGCATCTCTTCGAAATGAAATTTATATTGAAAATATATACTTTTAACAGCGTCCGCCACCCCCCCCCCTCCCCCCCCCCCCCCCCCGGAGAAAAAAGTCTGGAAGAAACACTGTAGGCTGCCCTTTTCTGAGATTATAATCTGTGGGGATAGCGTGGTCAGCGGCCAGTCATCCCTGCGTCCAGCCGACTCAGGGCATGAACTGTTACAACAGTTTATAGCAGATTTTAATTTTAGTATTCAATTCAATAAAACAATAAAACTAACAACAAACTTAACTTCTAAATTTAACATCTACTTTAAAAATTACAGTAGGCTAATCAATTTTCACAATCAAATATTTACAATTTAAAAAAAAAAATTAAAACAATTTAAATTTATAATCAACGGAAAACAAAATGTGTTTTACACACCATATTTAACTAAAATAAAGCTAGAGTAAACTCCCCTAAAATTATCCCGTATCTTGCATTCTTGTATAACAAAAAGGGATGGCATTTCAAGTGCAATCTGACAATAGAATTATAGAAGCTTGTGACTAAACCCCTTGTGACTAAAACACATACAGGTAAAAACAAGTATCTTGTCTTCAGAAGGAAATAGAACAAAATACCATTTCCGTTAAAAGGAAATGACTTAAAAACTGACAGACAACAGCGTATAAGATCTTAAACTTATAAAGGAAATTTCGTCCCCCTAACTGAAACGATACTCAAGTTATCGGTATTTTAAGAGACCGAAAAAAGTTCAAAATACCACTTGAGAACATCGGAGGTTACTTCGAAAATTGAAAGTAATCTAAGTATAAGATCTTTTACCTATACATACAATTTATTTTACCTAATTGAAACAGTACTCACGTTATCGTGTTCACGGAAATATAGTAGTAATTTCCGGAAATCATTAAAAAGATGGCAGAAAAATACAAATTTGATATAATTCTGATATATATATATATGGAATTTCGTCAACCTAATTGAAACTAACTCGAGTTTTTGGATTCATATACACACACAAACTTACAGTCAAGAATGAAAAATTCAGTTTTTCCGACCTAGTAAGGTGTAAAACGTCGATTTTTTTTTCATTATTACAATACATCCTCTATATGACTATACCCCCATAAACTAGAAAGTAAAAAAATGGAAAATATTATTTTAATATTTTGGTGCAATTTTGCTGAATAGTTCTAATCTATAATTTTCGCCACGCCTTACAATGTAAACAGCAGAGTTTCTTTAAGGCATCTCTTCGGGGGGGGGGGGGGGGGGGGGGAGACTGTGTTACATGTTAAAATTAATGCGAGTTGTAAACTTTGTGTTCAATGTCCCATTGTATGACCAGAGACTGGTCTAATACAAATCCTCTCTGCTTTAAATCGCCCACAGTTGGGTTGTTGTAGGAGCGTTTACACGTCTTCAAACACACGCTGATTTCAAACCATTCTTTCCTAGAAGGGCTCAGCTCGCTAAGCTGTCTTGTCTCCCCTTCGAAGAGCCCTGAAAATGAGTCGGAGTTTCTGTTCTTTATTTGACCTGTCACCCGGAAGTAAGATTTGGGATGCAAGGGCAGGTAACTTTTACTGAATATTGCAGCATTGATACAGAGTTGTCTTTCTTCATCCAACCAACAACCGAGGGAAGCTGACACAGGAGCATTGGCTATCTGGTAGGGAGGGCTGATAATTTTCGAATGAAAATGTGAAGAGCCCAGCTGGTTAAGATATACTCTAAACTCCATTTCAGCTAAGTGAAAATACTGGAACACCGTATTGGTAGCAGCATCTTTAAAATCACCATCATCATCTGATGACACTTCTGATGCAGAGGGCGCTCTTGTTGCTGGGGGCTCTATGACGGTCACCTTGAACTTGCCTTCAAACTCCTGGAAATGTTGCGCCAAACATCGGCTCACTGTCTTCTCTATCACTTCCGTGTTCTGGTTAAGTAGGTCAGAGCGCAGGGTCGTAACTTCCTGTCTCAGCTGATGTGCTTCTGACTTGAGAGCGGTGATCTCATTGGTCAGTTTACTGATCAGGAGGAGGAGCTCAGCTGACTGTGTACCTTTGGCCCTGCCCTGAAGATAATAACACGTCATTGTTCAAATGTTGCTTCCTGTTTGCCGATTTATTTTTGATTGCATAAAAAAAAACCAGATCCCAATCCCAAGTGACGTCACTTCATAATAAAATCACCTTAATGTTTTTACCATATATATATATATATATATATATATATATATATATATATATATATATATATATATATATTATATATATATATATATATATGCCTATATATATAACTATAGGCATATATATATATATATACATATATATATATATATATATATATGTGCCCTTAATATATATATATATACATCTGGTGTGTGAACTATAGTTTACTCCCATCATGAAAGCTTACTCATGAATGCAACAGCAACATTTTATCACGTGATCAGCTTCACCAGCTACCCATCTTGATTGAAATATTTGCTATCTATCCTCGAGACCTACTATATTTTGATCTAGATCTTTACACCAATCATACAAACCATACCTTTTGACTGGACTGTAAGCCCTGTTGCTGATCTTCCATCTCCTTCTCCCAAATACTCATGAACGCTGCCCCCGAAATGCCCATTTTGTCAGCCTCCCGTAAAGATTTGAGAAACTCCATGT
>NW_026734115.1:0-25000 GCF_028476545.2 Physella acuta
AACAACGTATTACAGTCTGATGCAATAGTGCAGATGGTAGACTGATAACGAACACAAAGCCAAGGCGTATTTTGGGAAGCGATACGATATAGCTGCGCAGTTCAACAGGCTGATGCAACGAGTGGAAACTATTACATGTACGTGGGAGATATATAAGACGACGTATTGGAGTTGAGAACAGTAGAGAACCCAGTTGGTTACTGAACGGTGTAGACGTGTGTGATTCGTGAGAATAGGAACGATGGACACGTGCATTCTGTTATGTTAGGACTAGTGAGGACAGTGGGGGGTCAGTTGGTTCATTGTATTCTTGTGGAACATTGGTGCATTGTTATGTGGAGCATTTCTATTGATTCATGTAATAAAGAGATCAATGTAAACCTGCATTTCCGAGTATCTATTATTGTGGTCGATGTTGTGTGCTGGTCAAAGGTAGCACGAGTAAATACACTCGGTAACATTTGGCGCTGTCAGCAGTGAAATCGGTAACATTTGGCACTACAAGTAAATAGACTCGGTAACATATATATACTTTTTATATCACTATAAATAAAAAGCTTTGTTTAAATATTTAATATTATAGCGGCCCACGCTTTTATTTATAGTATAGTGATATAAATAGTAGTGCATTAATATTTTTAAAGAAGGTAAAGAAAGTAATTTTTTTATATTTAAAGTAACCGCAGATTTATTATCTATATACTACTAAAAGTCAAGTTTGTTTACATGTTTGAATATTTATTTGTTTGTTTGTTTGTCCGATCGAGTATTGTGATATGTTCGACTCTATCTGGAGAGCTGTAAAATAGTATGTAGGTAGAGAATAATTTTTTAATGCAGACAGACTGTTAATCACACATTTATTTAAAGACGTTAATTAATTTATTGATTTATTCATACGTAGAGTAACCCATTTTTTTTTAAAATGTTAAAACATTGACTAAACTTTGTGGGAATAGTGACGTCACAGGTTTTTGTTTACTCTTTAGTACAATAAAATGGCGGTGTCTATCGAAGAAAATTGTGTTCCCATTCAAAAGTTTAACACGTTCTAAATCTAATTTTCTGTCGGTCATAACTTTAACAATACGTCCGTTTGCTGTATTTATTACGTTCCAACACTTATATCAATTTTCAACTGTCTTTTTTTATTTAGTTTTACGATAAATTTCTCTAGATCTAAAATCTGTCCAAGAAAGTTATTTATAGATCTAGATCTAGAATCTAGGACAATCTAGACTAGGTCAAATCAAAGATTTATTAGTTATAAATACAATAAAAAAACGAGAGATAAGCAAACCAGTCGTAGATCTAGAATATAGATAATTCTATCTAGATTTAGATAATAATGAGTTTCTATATACTAAACTATTTTAGACCTTTATTATTTTGTATAAATCTTTGTTTGGAATATGGTAATTTTGAAATGCTCGCTCCCGGGCCTATTGGTGTAGCTTAAGATTCATACGCGGCTTAGATGCCGGTAAATTTGCTAAATTATAAACGTAAATTCTAAATATAGCTCAGTCGTAGATCTAAAATATAGATAATTTTCTTTCTAGATTTAGATAATAATGATTTTCTATATACTAAACTATTTTAGACCTTTATTATTTTATATAAATCTTTGTTTGGAATATGGTAATTTTGAAATGCTCGCTCCGGGCCTAATGATTAGATCTAGATCTAGATCTAGCAAGAAAAACTAAACTTAAGACTTAAGCAAACGAGTCGTAGAATCTAATCTAGATAATTCTATCTAGATCTAGATAATTTCAGACCTTCTTTATTTTATATAAATCTTTGTTTGGCTAATTTAAGATAAAATTTAATTTGAAAGTTACTACTACTAGACTTAGATCTAGATCTATGTGCGTAAATCATGTTGCAAAAGGAGACTTAAAATATAGTATAAAAATTCACTTGTGACGTCACGAGTAAATAGCTAAGTTGGTAGCGTAGTCCGCTCTCATGCGGGTGGCACAGGTTCTAGACCAATATGTCGATGATATTTTTTTTTCAATTTTTTTTTTCTAGATGTGAACGATAAAGTTGCCTATCTGAACTTGGCAGGATACAGGGCAGGTGAAGTAGGGGGGGAAGGGGGGGGGAACATATGTTGGGGCGCCAAAATGGTTTGGAAAAATAAATTGAAAGGTTGAGGGGGGTTCAAATCGAAAGTTTGAGTGGGGGGGGGTGCACATCAAAAGTTTGAGTGGGGGGGGGGGTTGAAAATCGAAATCTTGGGGGCGGGGGGGGGGGGGGGGGGGGGGTTAAAATCGAAAAGTTTGTCCCCGGGCGCCGGGAAGGGTCGCTATGCCTCTGAGTGACAGACGTGATGTTTTTTGATGGATGACCCCCGAAACCCACAGTTATCCAACGGATGACGGGTAGTCTAGTATTTTTTTAAAATTATTTTATATTTAATAAAAATTGTATTATTTTTTTCTTTTTAGTGCATTTATAAAAGCTTGAAATTATAAAACTTTTTATGTATTTATTATTTTTATACTTTTTAGTATTAACGAGTTATACGCATGTTATGACAATATAGTGTTGCAACAAATATATGATACACAATTTGAAAAACAGTTTTGCTTTAATAATATAATTTGTTTTACTATACGTGTCACAGTTACTGATGTTTTAGTTACAATCCAAAAATTGCCACAATTAGCTGAACACATATCATAGAACAAAAATCTTTAACACTTCTTTAACTGAAGACATTAATACTGTTCAGTCTGTGGTCAAGTTTATAGCTAAAGTTTGAGTTGACTTAAGGTGTTCTTCAGTCTATTTAACTCTGATAAAGCTTCGTTGTTGCAGGGTGTCTTCCTGGTTGAGACGCCCACGTCCGTAGAGTGGTTATACAATGAAACGATGCTGGGCTGATGCGATGGCGTACAATGATGTAACATTTAGTCACTGGGAACTTCTAGCAGTTAATTTAAATAGTACATCATCATCGCGTGTCTATTGAACATGATGACGCGCTTTTGAAGTAGAGCCCTGACGCGTGTGGATAGAACTGCCTACTAATTCAGTTCAAATTTTAATTAATTCTTAAAAAATTAATTAGGCGACCATTTTAGTCAAATTAAATGTCGAGATGCATTGTCTTCATGTCTGGACCCACGTACCAATTACGAACCGTATCTGTTAGTTAGAAGTGCCTGCAATTTCACACGGCCGTTTCGATCTAGACAGATAGACTGACGACAGACTGACAAGGAAGCAAGTTAAATAAAAGCTTGTAAAAAGCATTATTTCAAGGAAAGTTTTTTAATATAATATCAGCCTATCCTGAGTTACTGAATTAGAAGCTAATATATGTTGAATGTGGGTTGCTGTTATAAAAATAGACATTAATTTGATCAGAGAAATAGGTAAAAATGATTATTTTAGGTTTCTATGTTAATAGTGATAAAGGATCCATAGGTGAACCTGCCCATGAAACACATTAATTTTGGGACCTTCTTACTATTTTTAATATTGACTTTTTACAATTGGTAAAAACATGGCAATACCTGTAATTATCAAACAAGAACTTTTGTAATGTTAATGCAACATGCAGTGGAAGGTTAGAAGATATTGAAGTGTCAAATATTTCAGCTTACGGTTTTTAAAATTTAATCATAACAAATATGTAAGCTAATTACACAGAAACTATAAAGATTTAAAGAAAAGGAATGCATTAATCTTAAGACATTTATGATCACCTGCATGTTCATTCAGATGTGCTACATGCTGGTTATATGTTAAGACAGCACTCATGCAATAATCCGATGTCTCTTTAACTACAAATCCTTCATCAAATGTCAGCTGAAACAAGATGCCATTCAGTAAAATAAATTCTTAAATAACAACTGTTTCTATTGTTGACAAATAAAAGATACATGTGGGTTGAAATTTTAGTGTTAAAAATTTAAGGTAAACAGACTATCTTTATTGTTGTATTTCATTTTAAACAAAAAAGTAAATGATACAATGCTTTTACAACAAACCAAAATTCATACAGACCTGAAAGATGGATACTTTATGTAATGGGTTTATAGTAGAATTTTATGATTACATTGTAACCAAATATTGTTTTTAATGGATAAACTACTAAGATTAAAATATGCCAATCAATATATGTATTGTTAATACTAATGTATTGAGTTTATTATGTGGTTTTGAAAAGTAAAATCTGGATGAAAAGTATAAAGTTAACATTTGGTAAAAATCCCATGAATTGTATTTTTATTTTGTATTTTTATTGATTAATTAGTGTGATAAACATGAGGTTTTAGACGATGAATTAAACTCAAGTACTTAAAAAAAATTTAACATGTATTCTCTCATTGTGATAGTTTATACATTACATATCATACTGAAAAGAATAGAGGCAATATCATGCATAAATTATGTTAGTTTCAATAGAAACAATATATTCAAGATAATAAATATTGGGGCAACCATGCAGTATAACCTGAATTTTCTGCCAATATATCCAAGGTATTCGTGTAATACTCTGCTCTATCTGCCCCAAGCCTTATCCATAATAGTTGTTCTTCTTCCCATTCTGCAACAAGCTGTTTAATCAAAGCATTCTCAATTGAACCCAAAAAATATATAACCACAATTCAGAAGTATCTACACGTTTAACATCTTAAATTTTTTTTTTTTTGAAAATATAACTTAAGTGCCTTGATCTATCTGATTAACATCTCAATGTAATAATCATTAGTTAACTATTTGACTAAATGTTACAAAAGGCATACTTGGGCTAACTTTACGTTCATAATTTGTCTACCTCAATCAATAGAAATGTAGATAGATTTTTCTTTTATTATGTAGGTAGTTAAACTGACAGTAACTAAAATGTGTACATTTGTTCCTCAAGAGACAATTTTAGTTTTTTCTGTAACCTTACTTGCTAGTTTAATTGCTCATATTTCAAAGCAATTTTCACCTTTGAAATGAATAAAAATGTCCTAAATCCAATTCAGCAATCAAAATGCCATTACAGTTTTTATAAACTTTGATTTAGTTCCCAATGTCATTTTGGTTGTTTGTGGGTTTGTGGAGAATGAATCATGAATAATTTTAACCATCTTCTAATTGAGTGATCTCATCTAAACTTTCCAAATAAATTTGTTTCTGGTGATTATGCAAGAATACCTCAATTTTAGTCTAATTAGTCATTACATTAGTCATTATTAAGTGATTTCTAGCTTTAATAATAAAAGGGGAAATAACAAGATTAAGAACTAGAGATAGCTCAGTAACGCCTGAGAGTGACCAAAAAGTCTGAAGTTCAAACTCTCGGGCAGATGAGGTTGCTAGCTGGGGACAGCAACTCTTCTAGGAGAGACAACTCCAAACTAAAAAAAACTGCTGCCTTGTAGTTTGTTCTTGGTTGGACAAAGGCTATGAAGCAATTCCAAAGTGACACATCACTATATATTTGTGAACGCTATAAATTAAAACCATGACCAACTATTTTATTATAATAGCCAAAGAAAATGTATGTTTATTTTCTTACTTTTAATGCATTTAAAAAAATGTTATAATAGCTTTTTTTAAACACTAGTTTCATTTTCTACTTGTTAAGATATAATCAGTGGTCAAAGCATTACACATATTTTATATTGTCAAAAAGTTTTGGCTGTTAGTTTGACAGATCAAGTAGAGTTTGTTCTTCTGATCTCAGCCTTAGGAGAAGTAATGTGATAAGTTCTATCACCAGTCACCTTTGCTTTCCTTAATGTAAGTTAAGTACCCATATTTTGGTCTAGGTAAGTTCAGGGATGACCTACATCTGAGTCAGGGATCTGAACTCGAGACTTTCAGGATATAAACTTCCCACACCCCAAACACACTGTCCCATGAACATTCCATTATTTTAGATTTAAATATTAATTTTGCATTTAAATGATAGTGTAAAATTAGCAGTAGTGTAATGTTAACTAATGTTTCCTATAGGTTAGTATTGGTGTTGGTTTTTTATAGGCTAAGATTATAAGCATAATTTTTTCAGGAACCTATGTGCAGCTAGGCAGAATGTCTAGTTTTTTTTTATATTATGTCAAATTATCCATTCAATCTAAACTATGAAAATTGATTTAAATCTTCTTGTTCATAACATTGTCATTCCATTTAGTCTCCATAAAATGTTATCCTTGTGATACTTTCAATTAGCAAAGCATTTTAAAAGTATGAATTAGTAATGAAAAATCTAGCACACATTTTATGTGAACATACTAAAAATTTTTTGTAGAATTTCCGTAATTTGTGTTTTGTCCCTTCTGGGCAAGTGTGCATTTGGGAAATCGGCCTTTGGGCAAATGGCATTTGGCCAAATATCTATTGAACATAAATCATTAACAGCCAAATATCTATTGAACATAAATCATTAACAGCCAAATATCTATTGAACCTAAATCATTAACAGCCAAATATTTAACATTTTTTCTAATTGAATTAAATGGCTCTTGCAAAGGCGTGGGAAGATTGTGTTGCTTGCAAAGGCATATCTGTGAATCATTATTGTGGAACTTGTTTTTTCCTCTCAAAGCTTGATTTTGACCCAGGCATCAATGGGGCAGTGTATGTACAAACCCCTAAGCCGTTTTCATATTTTAATCCTCCAGTTTCAAAAAACATATTTATTTTCTCAACAGTATCTTCACTTTTTGCTTAAATTTATGTGCATTACAAAACAGAAACTCTTCTTTGATATCACCTGAATAAATATATTTTATGTAGACAAGCAACTGCGAGCACAAACTGCATCAAATTGAAAAGCGAGCAGTGATGAAAGATTCATTTCATTCAAAATGTGTTCTTTTGCACTTACAAAGTGTTCAATAACACAAATAATATTCTGTAGACTTCAATAATCTGTTTGTTTTAAAAAATTCAGCCCGGTAAACAAATGCTAGTTGGGAACATGATTTCTCAGGAAAGTATAAAAAAAATTATTCAAAGAATCACCCTCAGCGTTTAAAAAAAATTTCAACAAACTTCATCAAAATTGCACTGTAGATTACACTTACTTTAATAGTTATTTTTAAATATATTAAATTATTCAAACTTCCAGACACCATTAAAAACGTTAAAACCTAAAATTATATTGAATATTTTTGTTTGGATTAGCTTGCAAGATGGCGAAACCCCAGGAGACCCTTCGCAACCCACAGTTTGGGAAGCAGTGTTTTAAGATGTACTTAAAAACATTAATAATAATCATTTAAAAAGTTAAAAAAAACCCACGTTTTCTGATTGAACTAAAAAGTAGAAAATAAATGCTATACATCACAATAATGCTAGCGATCACTCTACTATAAGCGATCAAAAACGTGGGGCGCCGAAGTAAAAGTTATATTACTATTGATTAGATAATACTATTGACTTTTATTAGGGAGCTTGTAGAGAGTCAACAGTATTAGAAACTGTAAGAAAATCACGGCGCCCCACGTTTTTGATCGCTTATAGTAGAGTGATCGCTTGCATTATTGTGATGTATAGCATTTATTTTCTACTTTTTAGTTCAATCAGAAAACGTGGGTTTTTTTAAACTTTTTTAATGATCATTATTTTCTACTTTTTAGTCTTTGTCTGTTTGTTTGCATTAAAATCTTGCTATCGATTTTATCTTTTCACTTTTTTTTGGGTAAACGAAGACAACTCGTAAAAAGACAACTCGTAAAAAGACAACTTGTAAAAAACACGTGTGAATACGTTACTGACTAGAACACATAGATTTGAACCCGTGTCGAGTGGGATAGCAATCGTGTGCCCAACCACTCGACCATATCGTCTCCCCCATACTGGCCACCAGTTGTTACGGTTGGTTGTACACAAATTACAGTTACTGGGTTATGTCCCTTTTCCCCCACGTTTTTACTACAACGAGCCGACCCGCGGCGTATCATACGCCGCTATTTAGTTGATTTATTTTCTACTTTCAGTAATTCATAATTTGTGAAAGCAGCCTCCTCTTAGTTACCTCCTGTAAGCTTAAAGTCGGTTCAAACTTAATTATCTGCCCCTAATAGCCGTCACTAAACCTGGCTAACGTGACCACAGCTCAGCAGACCATGTGGGGGTGGGGTAGGGTGGTAGTGATAGTGATAGAGAGAAAGAGAGGGGACTTTAAGGAGGCGCTTGCAGCTTGTTTTCTAACGGCTCGCAGAGGAGAATTATATATACAGATTATATAGCGGTCTAAAATGCTCAATAAAATGTTTCCATGGATCAATTTAGTAATAATAACAATTGAATATTCTATTGTCATCCAAAACAAAGCTTCCCTGAAAATTTCAGCGCGCTAGCTAACTGGGAAGTGCCAGAAATTTCGATCGCAAGATTTGATTGGAAAGACAGAGACGAAAACAAGTTAAAGAAAACGTGGGAATATAATATTGATGCTTAATTCAACACTACTCTTCAGAGAAAATTAGAAAAAAAATATCAATATAAACGAGATGAAACATCTCCAGCCATTGTTGAGTAAAGAAATAAGACTATGAACTACATAAAGTATTTCTCTCTCTCTCTCTCTCTCTCTCTCTCTCTCTATCTATATATATATATATATATATATATATCAATGTAAGTTTGTGTGTGTGTGTCTTTTATGCATTACTACAACTCTCCTCACATCGCCGTGAAACTTTGGGAAGTTGTTGTGAATATTCCTGGGAAGGTTTCTGCGGAAAAAAAAATTTCAAATTCGCAAGGGTGGCGCCCCGGCAGGGCGTGATTTGTTTTTTCTCTATATACGGTATATAAAAATAAAAAAGTCGATTTTGGTTTGACATCGTTCATCCGATAGCCATGAGACTTTGGTGAGTTCATTATAACACTCTAGGGAACGGTTCTGTAAAAAATAAATTTTTTAATTTCGCAAGGGCGGCGCCACGGGAGGTTGAGATTTTCCTCTATATACGGTATATAAAAATAATAAAAGTGAATTGCAGTGATACCGTTCATCCGATAGGCATGAAACTTTGGGAAGAAGTTGAATTTATTCCTGGGGAGGTTTCTGCGCTAAAAACATTTTTAAATTTGCAGGGGTGGCGCCCCGGCAGGGCGCGATTTGTTTTTTCTCTATATACGATTTATAAAAATAAAAGTCGATTTTGGTTTGACACCATTCATCCGATCGCCATCAAACTTTGGTGAGTTCATTAGAACACTTTGGGGAAGGGTTCTGTAAAAAAAATCATTTTAAATTTCACAAGGGCGGTGCCACGGGAGGGTGCGATTTTTCTCAATATACTGTATATAAAAATAATAAAAGTGAATTGCTGTGACACCGTTCACACGATCGGCATGAAACTTTGGGAAGAAGTTGAATTTATTTCTTGGGGAGGCCTCTACGTCTCTGACACATGGGCGGTCACCGAAGTGTGTTCTACCATATTATTTCGGTGAGTGATTAATGTACACTCAAGGTTTTCATGCGGTAGTGTAGGTAAACCCGTGTCCTGATATTTATGATCCAAACGCAGGCATTGTTTACATTTATATAACTGATTTTTAGAAAAGAAGGTTACGCGTCTAAGAACATATGATTGGTAACGCGTTGGTGAAATCCTTCTAATATATTTCGTCAAACTTTCTTCTATCCCTGCGGCAATGTGCGGGGGGGTCGGGTGCGCTAGTATATGTATAAAGCAATGTATGTGTGTTTGTGTGTCTTTTATGCATTACTACACATTTTATCTGACCACCGTGAAACTTTGGGAAGTGGTTGAGAATACTCCTGGGCAGGTTTCTGCAGAACAATTGTTTTTCAAATTCGCAGAGGAGGTTTCTGAAAATACATCTTATTTAATTTTGCAAGGGCTCCGCCCGGGGAGGGTGCGATTTTTATATTTATATGAATACATAAAAATCTATTGCGGTTTCGCACCTTTCATCCGTTCACCATCCAAATTTGGGGATTTGATTAGAATACTCCAGGGAAGGGTTCTGCAAAAAAATCTTTTTTTTAATATTGCAATGGCGGGCCCCAGGAGGGTGCAATTTTTCTCTCTATACGGTATATTAAAAATAAGTCAGATGCAGTTCAACAACGTTCATCTGTGTGCCATAAAACTTTGGGGAGTTGATGAGAATACTCCTAAGAAGGTTTCTTTGAACAAAATAATTAAAATTTGATATGGGTGCAATTTTCGTCAATACACAATTTGGCATCCAGAGTTCCAGAGCGGGTATGTTAGCACGTGGCATCCATTAATCAGCCTTCCTGCATAGTGGGTAAGATGTACTACTTTAAAACATCAACATGCACAACCGCAAGCACCCGGTAGATTGCATGACCCCAAGCACCATGGCTTCCCCTGCGAGTACTATGGCACCTATGTTCGTTTTAAAAAAAGGCTATACACAAAAGACATGATGGGCAACAATAATCCTTGACTGCATTGACCCAGGCGCTTTCCCTGATGCCCCTGCAGGGTTCAATTTGGCGCCCTGGGCTTTCCCGTGAGCGCAATGGCGCAGTGCAGTAGATAATGGATATGATGGGGCATTACAGTCACTCACTAAACTGACTGAGGCGTGTCTGCCGGTGCCCTAGTAGGGTGTGATTCGGCAGCAAAAAAAATTTCAGTATCACCCCCCCCAAAGGCTCACATGGGCCGCTGAGGGCCCTGTAATAAACTTTTTTTAATAATCAGAAAAATAAAACAAGGTTAGATTATTAATTGGGTTGTTTCCTTTTGTCCATAAAAAATACAATTCCAAAGCCTACAGTTCTCGAAATAGTGAAAATATTTCTGTGAAAAATTAAGTTTTGGAGGGCCCCGATAAATATGATCCAAGCGCAGACATTGTTTACATTTAAATTTAAACTCAGTTTTAGAAAAAAAAGATCATACATCGAAGAATACAGGATTGGTAATGAATTGATGAAACGCTTCTTATATATTTCATCAGACTTTCATCTATCCCCACGGCAACGGGCTGGGACAGGCACGCTAGTTAGTTTATAAACTTAAGATGCAATAATTATTTTTTAATGAATTGTTATTATAATAAGAATAATTTCAACTATTAGAAATTTAAGTGTATAGGAAAATGTATAGGTCTAATGGCTAAAACAATAAATAGCTATAAGGCTTTTTCATCACATGCTTTTCAAAATTACAATGCTAAAAGGTTCATATGCACACTGTAAAACTAAAGCAAATTTATTTTATTGGTCAATAGGAAATTTGACAAAGATAAAATATATCTAAAAGTAAAATACTCTTATTGAAATAAAAATTGTTTGTAGTGAAGCCATTAATAAATTATTTTGTAAAAAGTATTACATTTCATATCAGTGATTTAAAGAAAAATAATATTACAAATGTATCCAATCTATTTTACTCCAGATTCTAGTGAAAGCACATTAATTTTATATATTTAAAACAAGAAAATCAAAGCTTACCTCACCAAGGTCTTGTAACATAGATATCATGTATTTTTCTTCATTAACCCATAAACGCCTGAAAAAGTGTAATTTAAATATTGGTATCATGGGCGGGTGATGAAAACCAAATTAGTCAAAATGCTTATTCTCAATCTAACGCTATAATATTTAGTGTATAGTTATAACTCAAAAAATAAAATCCAAGATGGCCACCATCACCATGGCAATGGTTTTGCTGCTTTTTTTAAATTTTTAGACTGAACTCTTTACGTTATAACTATAAGCAACAATGAGGATAAGCTATAGATGGTGGAGGGGGGGGGGTCTGTAAAAAAACATGACTTTCCTAGTTGACGATGAAGGGCAGACTCAATACCATACCACTTTAGAAAAGCAAGACGTACCCCAGGACAACATTGCAAACTTATCAACCATACTTACATACTTTCTTCTTCATTCTTAAATGTAGTATTCAAAAAGATCAAACTCAGTAACTCAACAAGAGCAACCTAATCAGCAACAGACAGCAATGTCGTTGCTCAAAAGTCTGTATTCAGAAAGCCTCCCACAGCACCCACCACCCTCATATAGTTATTGTCTGAGTGTGAGTGGATATCAAACAAATAAAAATTGGCCTTCGTTTACAATGGTATGTTTTATCTTAAGCAAGATAACCTAATGTGATATTAAATAAATGAAGACTATCAATGTACACATTCAGAATGTTACATCAGAATGAACTTACTCGTAAAATGTTGTATTTCTTATATTAATAAGATTGGGATCCTGCATATTCTACTTGGTGAATTTAATCAACCACTGTTCAATTAATGATTTCCACTTTTGGTTTATAATGTTTAAGACAGATTAGATACATTTTTATTTTTAATAGGCCTAATAGCCTGATAATGTAATTCAAAAATAACAAAATACAAAAGCGGAGAATGGTAGTATCCATATAGCTAATATTTAGGCCTATGGGGTCTATTTTGTTAGTAGGGTTTACACAGCTTGTTATCGTGTGAAGAAGAAAGTAAAAAGATTTGTAAAAATATAATTAAAGATGTAATTAAAGAGTTCCACTAAATTCAAAATTGTATTGTCTCACTCAAATCAAAGATAGTGTCATTATTTTTAGTTCTAAATCATCTTTTTTATAATGGGCACTAACTTCAACTTTGTGTTAAATAAAGTCATTAGTAGCACATAGCGCAAGCCACATCATAGCTCAATTTACAATTTGTACCATTTTAAAAAGGTTATTATCTTTGAATGTACTCTTTTATTAGTTTAAAATTACATTTTCAATTCTAAATTATAATAATTCTATGAGAAAAAAGTATTGAATTTGGTGACTACATTCCAATAAAGCGAAGGAACGTGAAAATGCGGTATGAATACCGCTAATATGGTGCCTAGTAAGTGTTACGCTTATGCTGTGCAGTGAGGGTTTGAGTCACTTGACTCGGCCAACTACCATTTAGTCCATCTCCAATACCAGGGAGAGAAATTCTAACCTTGGGAACCAATAAGGCTATCCCACGTTCAGTCCAATATGTGCCGCTCAGAGATAAGGCAAACTCAATATTCCTAGTTCAATATTTTATTCTTATATATACATATATCTATCTCCCAACTTGAGTCATGCAAATCAGCACACGTCCTTTCACACTGACAATCAAGATTCGATTAACTCACACCCAAACTCCTAGCAACCAGTCTCTACCCAAATTTGTCACTATACACCTCATCATACCTTTCGCACCATCATTCACTCACACTGATCTACACTCAGAAAATGCATCATAACAGTAAGTGAGAAATTTTTCATAGTCTGCTAAACTGATAAACCTAAAATAAATATGTTAGTTAGAAAGTTTAATAAATAATGAAGATAATCCCACTAAGAAACAGAGTTAATCTTAATGTTTTAGAAAACTCAATAAGAGATTACAAAAACAAGTAAAAAGTTTAGATAAAAATTATACATCAGTAACGGTTAATAACCGCTGTTAATAAGAAGAGCGTTTATAACTTGAATCCTAATCGCGTTCTTTAATTTTTAAACAGTTAGGTTTAGGACCTGTGACGTCAAATTTTGTTGGCTAATATATATTATATATATATATATATATATATATATATATAGATAGATAGATAGATAGATAGATATATATATAGATATATATGTATGTGTGTGTGTAACTAGATCTAGTAGAAAGTTACCAGCAGCCACAACTGATAACAACATAATAGTGTCAGTCAACAAGGACAAGGCTGTTGGGTCAGGATCACACTAGTATCTATTCACTACATAATTACAGGGTACACCGTTGGGATGGGCAGCAGGTGATGCGTTCAAAGACTGACCACTCTGACAGGACAATAGTAGTCTTTATGCTGACCAGTAGCCAGGGTTGTTGGGTTATAAGTTTTCAGCCCATTGGGGGGTTAAGACAGGGGTATAAGTTGGAATTCCATTTAAAGGGTTTTATAGTGAAAATGGTTGATGTTAACACATTTTCAACTTTTGAAATAGTATAAAGTTTAAGGCAACAATATTAAGTACATATTTATTTCTTAACGTTGTGGTTTCTTTATTCTTGGATTTAGGCCCTACTTTATTGTTTTTTTTTTAATTAATTTAAGTTTCACAATAATTGCCTCAATAAAATATGTTTGGCCTACTTACAGCAGCTGTATTGGTACTTCATATGTCCACTTGCTTTCTGCCATGTATTCAGAAACTTGAATCATATTCTTTTCATTGTTTGTTGCAAAACGAAATGAACGCTTAATAATATCATTAAAATGATGTTGTAGACAATGGGAATGGTGGCCCAACGAAGCTTCCCCAGGACGTTTATTATATGTCCCACTCTGTGAATAGTTGTGCAAAAATCTGAATAACGAGTTATTCAATATTTAATAGTATTAATTTAAGTGCAAATTTAATTTTTTTAATAATTTTAACATTTTTCTTCTCAATTATTTTATAAAAAAAACTCCTATATTGGGCAAGATAGGCAGTGGTGTCACTAGGTTGGGTGTCACCCCCCCCCCCCCTTATTTTTCTCTGTAAAACTTGCAGTTGGTAATGTCCCCCCCCCCCCCCTCCCCCTGGTAAGGTAAAAGCTTTAAAGTGTTCTCATTTAATACTAATGATGTTTATCTAGCATTGCTTTCTCTATAGTTTGAAGGTTTACGTCATGGTGTCACACCCCTTGTTGGGATCATAATTATATACTTAACATAATTTTTAACTCTAATTAACCATTCATTGAACTGGCAAAAAACATATTTATTCTAAATAAATCTTGAATTTTGTGTTGGTGACACCCCCATAAATGGTGTCATCAGGTGCAGTCTGCACCCCCTGACACGCTTCGCGATGCCTCTGATGATAGGGCATACATTGTGTAAACCTATCAACAAAGTGAATTTATTTTTTTTCAAAACCAGTAGTTTAAAAGTAGCTTCAACGATTTTACCTGTTGTGCTTGAAGTTGTGAAAGGGACACTTTTTCATCATTAATCCAGGCAGTGATGGTTATGATTCCATTTTCTTGTGAATATGGTGATCTAGATTATTAAATATTAAGTATAAAATTATATGGATTTCCCTACCCTATTAGTACACAAAGACTTCATATATGTAATCAGTTGAGTTATTTTGCACCAATCATTTAAGAAAATGTTTCAATTTTTAAAGCATCTAAAATTCATTTAACGTGCATGGAACGGATCCCATTTGTATAAATATAAAACTATAAAATTTCTGGTAAAATAATAGTAACTTATTACTTAAATCTGATATTTAAAGAAAGTGGTTTAAGTGAAAATTAGTCTAATTAAAAATATTGTATTAATTATATGCAAATATTTATATGGTTATAAAAATCTGTTTGCTTTTTGTTGGACTTAACTAAAGATTGTATGTATTTGATGTTCTTAGTATTTTTGGTACCTAAACAAAATTGTAAAAAAGCCAAAAACAATCAGGTTTTTTAAATTTTATCACAAAATGAAAATAAAAATGAAAAAACCAGGTCATGTGGTTTACAAAAAAATAATTTTTTTTTAAATTTTATTGGCAAAGTTTTGAGAAAAAATTTATATGAAGTGGGGTTTTCAGAATATCCACACTTTTATAACATTAATTCTAAAAATATTAAATTTCTGAATTATTTGTAGGCTTAAATTTTTTTACTGCTACTTTGATGGCAAAATCTAAAAGAAAAACTATTTATATCCATGTCAACAAGAATAATAGAAGGATTCACTTGAAGTCCATTGATGCATAACCATAGTAATTAGTATAGAGATCTAGCCATTAAGGAGGTGTATTGAAGAACTTTTAAATGAAATGGTTTCTTTGAGGTTGAAATCTTATTTACATTCATATTCAATTTCAAACTTGGTATCCTCTATACAGAAATGCAGTGAATGTGTTTTAAAAGTTAATTTTGTTGTCTGATTATTAAACAAAACATTAAAATTATTACATACTTTATTTGCAATGACAATCTTAAATCCACACTGTTTAATAAATCCTGTAGGGTAAAAATTGCTTGCCCCAGCTGCTTCATCTGTAGAGATACAATATTTGTATTATTCCATGGTAAGATGATTAGCGTTCATCATCAAATAAAAAATTTAAAATCCTGATTTCCTAAAGTTCTATATTAGCAGAAAAGTCCTATAATGAAATAAAGAGTTTTTCTCACCGTTCCTGTCATTCTCTCAACAACATGATGAACAGTAATCCTAACTCTGGTACTGGTATCTATTCCATATTTGTCCCCAAACCCAATGGTTTTCAAAAACTGGGGGTTGTTATTTTTCTAGAACACAAAAGTCAAAATTTAAAATGCCTCTTAAAAATGTAGTGATAAATTGTAAAGTTTATTACAAACATGTGTACCTGTCGCACATTGCTGCAACATAGTCCTTACACACCAGAGTGACAAAACATTTTTCAGGGTTTCATCAATGTGTTACCAATTATGGATTTTTAGACGTGTGACATTGTTTTAAAAATTTGGCATGTTATTTCTTTGGAAAACTGCGTAATGGAAAACTATGCACAAAAAAGTGAGCTAGGGAATATTCGTTTTCTTAAATCAAGCATTTATAGACATCAAAAAGAGTTACTACATGTACATTATTGCATAATAAAACATATTTCCTCGAAATATGACAAAATTAAAGTATGTTAGTATAATTAGTATTTACAAATTTTTCTGTTTGCACAGTTTTCCATGGCGCAGTTTTCTGATTACACATCTTTCTGGGAACCATTTCTTGGATATTAGTTTTTGGGGCGTGGCTTTGTCCACACTGCCACACACTGCTGTATGAACACCTATATGAAAAACTATATAATGTGGAATATACCTCAGTAACAACAGAGGGGTGCCAAATTGCACCATGTCAGGTCGCACTTGATTCAACTTAGTCAACAATTATTGTATCCCACTGTGGGGCAAAATTGCAGGGTGCTGGCAGAATGAAGTAGTACCCCTGACACCTTATGCTGGAGGCCCATAGATACAAAAAGCTAGGATAGCCACTGGAAACTCTGAGTGCCAAACTGTGATTTTTATTTTATGTACAGTAGGCCTATATAGAAAAAATTGCACCCAAATTTTTATATTTTTTTTTGCAGTGTGCACATAGGCTTTATATGTTAGGTGCTATATATGTAAGTATATGTATATATATATATATATATATATATATATATATATATATATATATATATATATATATATATATATATATATATATATATATATATATATATATATATATATATATAAGGGGGCTGGTAGTGTGTCAGCCCTTCCTTCCTTCCATTGCTATAGATTTTGGAACCATAAAAGTAAACTTCGCACCATGCAGTGCTTTTCAGTGCACCACAGTGTCTTATTATAAGTGATAGTGTAGGGTTTGTTTATATAACCACATAAAGTTATTTAAATTTTTATAGTTGCCACTGTTTTTACTCTTTTGCATAACATAAAGAAAATATTAAAAACATTTTATAATGATCAATATCAAATATCATTTTCGTTTATATTCCTAGAAAAAGTGGATACATTTTTATAACGTAATAACAGTAGGGTAGAAAAATCAAATTAATTTAACTCTTTTAAAAAATTTTGACAAGGGAGGTAATTTAAAAATAAATTAAACTCATGCTAATTAAAAAAAAAACTGTGAATGCAAATCTACGGACGTCCTAGAAGGAATTAGTGTTGCAATAATATAATTAGCAAAATGTGAATGCAAATTATGCGGATGTGTAAGAGGAAATTTTGTTAGAAAAATAATAATTAGCATGGATTAATAAAAGGCAATATTTTATTTATTTGCTACTTATAATTTTTAATCAACCATTCCGCACTATTATAGACGCGTCATCACGTTCATTGGGTGCGCAATGGTTTTAGTTCTGAAACTCTATTGTAAATTTTTAAAATTTACTGAAAAAATAGGTGTAAATTGATAAAGTGCAATATGGTAGGTAAAACACGGATATTTTAAATGCTGCCTATTATTTATTGTATGCACTGAACATACTGTTTAATAATTATTATTCTATCTTTCGGTTTGCGTACAAGCTGGGGGTTTTATAGTCGTTCACTGAATCAGGCCCTTCCACCGGTGCTCGGGCAGGGTGCATTGATTATTATATGTTACGGTTCATAAGGAAAATAGAAAAATGTTAAGATTATTTATATTATTTTCTAATTAGTCTATGATCTCTCACAATCACAATTTTTTGTTTTTGTTTTTCGGTGTTAACAGATGGTGAAATTTTAGAATTATAGTATAGAGAATGCTGGGTGCGGACGCCTGGGAAAGCGTGTTTTTCGGTGGTGATTCTAATTGCATTGCCAATGTGTTTTCTTAGAACCATAAAAGTAAACACCACTTATCGAACATTTATTTGCATAGCATGTTTTATTGTAAGTTATGGAGTTTGGTGGTGATTCTAATGTTGTGGTTGTGTTGTGGTTATGTTTTGTTTATGGTTGTGTTGTGTTTTTGTTTGTTTTTTATGCTGGAAAGGCTCTCTTTGGGCGCGGACGCCTAGGAAAGCTTTTTGTTCTGTGGTGATTCTTATGTTGTGGTTGTGTTGTGGTTGTGTTGAGGTTGTGTTGTGTTTTTGTTGTTTTTTTTCTGTTCCCAAGTTTGTACATTTAAAAAAGATTTACTGTGGCGGAGCACATGTATGCAGCTATTTTATATATATATATATATATATATATATATATATATATATATATATCGATGGTCTCGGTCGCAAACCGTCTAACTCCAAAACAGTAAATTTTACAGGGGAGACAAAAAACTGATTATTTCATAGTTGATCACTCTAATACAATTTTTTTAAAAATGATATGTGCGAAGAACCTTTCTACCGACTATACTGTAGCGTTTTAAAATGTGTTTTATTGATATTTACAAAATTATTGCAGGTTTAAAAGATTGTCGGTTTTGCTCGGTCTAAAACTCTCGCTACCAAACCGTCTATCTCTGCGCGCGCATACTTAGCTGTTTTGAACCGAGAATTTCGGTCTCAGCCACGTTCGTTCGTTTTGTCCAATGAACATGATTTAGTTAAGTTTGTTTTTTTATGCTAGAAGTAACACTTTATAATATTTAGATTATAATTTAGGGCTCATATTTTAATTATTTGAGTTTATTCTACTTTACGGGATTAGTTTAATTTTAGTAGAGATGTTTTGGTATGGCTTTATCTCTTTCTGCCGTTTATTCATTATGGCTGTATTTAGCACTACATGTGTTAATTGTTGAAGGTTATGCTTTATTTATTACGCTTCTATTCTCACAGTTTATTTTACTTAAACTGGTGGGTGCTGCATTTGCAGAATGATAATAGTAATAATATCAACATTGCTGTCAGATATTGTATGAACGAGACATAACACATTAACTATATTAATAATGACTAAAGATTTACTTATTTCACAAAATGCAACCAAATACAAATGTGTTTATTTGTTTATTAATTCTTTAAATAAACATCGCACGAAGAAACATTAAAATGGCAACATGTTTATAAAAATGTGTATTTATGACTTGCATTTAGGTGCTCATATGACAGCTTTTATCTTTTTTTCTGTCCATGTAAAACTAGTCAGGGGCTACAGATGAGATCATAAGGTTGCGACCCTAGTTTAGCAATTGCCAGCTATCTACTAATTCACTTTGAAGTAGATAGTAGCATTAAGGTTGTACTGTAGTGCACGAATATCTGTCGCATTAAATTCTTGATAGGTCTGACTGTTGAAAAAGGGTGGTGTCTTGTATGGTAAGATTGGTCAGTTGAGAGAGGCTGGTCTATTTCATTGTAAGACTTGTCTGTTGAGAGATTTCAGTCTTTTGCATGTTAAGTGAGATCGGTGTCACGTTTGGTAAGATTGGTCAGTTTACAGATGCTGGTGCCTTGTATGGTAAGATTGGTCAGTTGAGATATGCTAGTCTGTTAAGAGATGCTAGTGTCTTTTATGTAAGATTGGTCAGTTGAGATTTGCTGGTCTGTTGAGAGATGCTAGTGTCTTGTATGTAAGATGGGTCAGTTCAGAGAATCTGGTCTGTTGTAAGATGCTGGTGTCTTGTATGGTAAGATTGGTCATTTGAGAAAATCTGACATCTTGTATGGTAAGATTGGTCAGTTGAGATATGCTGGTCTGTTAAGAGATGCTGGTGTCTTGTATGTAAGATTGGTCAGTTGAGAGAGGCTGGTCTGCTGAGAGAGGCTGATGTCTTGTATGGTAAGATTTTTCAGTTGAGAGAGGCTGATCTCTTGTATGGTAAGATTGGTCAGTTGAGAGAGGCTGGTCTGCTGAGAGAGGCTGATGTCTTGTATGGTAAGATTTTTCAGTTGAGAGAGGCTGATCTCTTGTATGGTAAGATTGGTCAGTTGAGAGAGGCTGGTCTATTGAGAGATGCTGGTGTCTTGTATGGTAAGATTTTTCAGTTGAGAGAGGCTGATCTCTTGTATGGTAAGACTGGTGTGTTGAGAGAGCCTGGTCTGTTGTATGGTAAGATTGGTATGTTGAGAGAGTCTGGTATGTTGTATGGTAAGATTGGTATGTTCAGAGAGTCTGGTATGTTGAGAGAGGCTGGTATGTTGAGAGAGGCTGATCTGTTGAGAGAGGCTGGTCTGTTGAGAGAGAGGCTGGTATCTTGAAAAAGGGTGGTGTCTTGTATGGTAAGATTGGTCAGTTGAGAGAGGCTGGTCTATTTCATTGTAAGACTTGTCTGTTGAGAGATTTCAGTCTTTTGCATGTTAAGTGAGATCGGTGTCACGTTTGGTAAGATTGGTCAGTTTACAGATGCTGGTGCCTTGTATGGTAAGATTGGTCAGTTGAGATATGCTGGTCTGTTAAGAGATGCTAGTGTCTTTTATGTAAGATTGGTCAGTTGAGATTTGCTGGTCTGTTGAGAGATGCTAGTGTCTTGTATGTAAGATGGGTCAGTTCAGAGAATCTGGTCTGTTGTAAGATGCTGGTGTCTTGTATGGTAAGATTTTTCAGTTGAGAGAGGCTGATCTCTTGTATGGTAAGACTGGTGTGTTGAGAGAGCCTGGTCTGTTGTATGGTAAGATTGGTATGTTGAGAGAGTCTGGTATGTTGTATGGTAAGATTGGTATGTTCAGAGAGTCTGGTATGTTGAGAGAGGCTGGTATGTTGAGAGAGGCTGATCTGTTGAGAGAGGCTGGTCTGTTGAGAGAGAGGCTGGTATCTTGAAAAAATAAAACTGATTTTTTTTTATTTCTGTCAGTCAGACTGGAATATTTTTTTTTACTAATAAAATGGCATCACTTTGTTACTTGACAGCTTGTTATTGCTAGCTAAGTTTAAATAGCCTTCTCCCTCTGCTGTATGGTAGCATCTGTCAATACAATTTCCTATCATGTGATTAAATAATTTCAAATTTGATCTGAAATCTAAACATGTAATACTCATCACTGTAGTAAGCTAATTGCTAAGCTCATGTTTTAATGCGTTATACATTGAAGCATGCTTATTATTTGTTGAACTGAATAGCCATCTCAATATTTGGCATTTAATATCAATATTAATCATACTGGCATTTACTAAAGACAACTAAGCCAAACATTTTGTGACCTACCATATAAACATTTCTTAACATGTAGCTAAACCCTCAATATAAAGATATTAGTGAATTAACAATAATTAAATTTATTGCACAAGCTTGTGGAAATGTAATTCTAATATTGTTTTTATTGATCTCTAGATTTAGATTCTAGAATTAAGATCTAGTTTCAAAGCATTGTGTTAGCTTAATGAAAATGTAAACAAATCAGTTTGGTTCTCGAAAATCTACTGGAAATAGGCTAATTTAAACAAATACTCTATGTTTATTATTTTTTTAAATGATAAAATATAATAGAATAGATGAATATTATCAATCAAATATTATTACCAATAAGTAATTTGACTGCTGCGGTGTAAAATCGTGTGATTGCAGCGCGTGACTGCGTTTCCGTCAAAAGTGTACTTACAAATATAGCGATGTTCGTTTTACTCCGAGATTTTTAGCGCTAGAAATAATAGGTGGTTTGTTCAAATGATTATATCTAAATAATCATTCAACAGATTTCTATAATATTTCAGGCATTATGGGGAATCATACTGGCTTTTGATTTATGTAAAAAACAGAAAATTGAATTTTTTTGAGTTAGACGGTTTGCGACCGAGACCATCGATATATATAATCTTTTCCCACATGAGGCAGACGAAGTAGAGTTTATCTGCTTTAGAGACCTTGACATAAAAAGGGTTAGTGTGGTCAGTACTCTAACCAGCCACCTTTTGGGCTAGGTGGACTCAGGACCATTCTACTGACTTGAACCCGTATTAAAATATACATATATAAAGTGTTAAAAATTGTGTGACTTTTTTTTTTGCTACCCTTACACCAAACACCTGGAACAGCCACTGTGCTACAATTTCTTTATATGCAATTAACAGCTTTAAAATATACCTCTACAATTTCTGAATGATTATGGTGCATCCAAACTTGTTGTTGAGGAGGCAACATTGTGTGTACAATGACTAGTGCATTTGGTGGAACATCAGTATTGTCGTTTTTCAAATTTGCACAAGCTAAATAACATGAAAAGAAAAGTCAATTTTCATTAGTTTTCCAGCAATTTCGTGTTAAATTTTGTTGTTCATAACAAAAAAGTTTGTTATTTGTAAAAGAAATTCTGATTTATTGGACAAGAGGAATGAAAATACTTCTCCTTTAATGAAATATGAACTAAAATTTCTATTAAAATTAAACATGTTAGAAAAATACACTATCATACTATGCCTCAAAAATAAAATTTAATTAAAAGAATTGTAAATTAATGAGTCTATTAATAATTAGCATTTTAGAAAAGTACATTAACATACAATACCACAAAAATATAGTTCGATTTTATTAAATCAAGCATTAAATAAATGTAATTTGACTTTACATATTAATCTAAATGTGATGTACATACATATAGAAACCTCCAGAACTGGATCTTGACTTGCATTATCTAAAATTATATTAAAAATCAATAATTTAATTAACTGTTTGCATTACTGGTGAAATTATAATGAACAGAAAATTGTAGTATAGTAATTGTATGTAAGGAAACCTCAAAAATAAAACCAAATGGAAATGTTTAAATATGTTCATAATGATGGCTTTTACATGCACTTAAAAGAAGTAAATCAAATGATTTTTATTGAAATATAATATTGCATCACTATTTAAATAACTTTCATAAAAAGTGTGTGCCCATTATAAAACTTTTTTATAGTTATGCAAAAAGAGAAGCATTATTATATTTAGAGAAAAATTATTTTACTTTCCTGTTGTTAGTCATGTTAGTACATAACAAAAAGCTTATCATTATATATCATTTTTCAATATTAAAAGTGTGCACCAAATGAGTGCACAGACAGGGTGAACAGAACAGTACTTGATATTGCAATCTTTAGTCAATTTATAAAAATGTATCAAACTTCTGACATTAACAAAGTCTATGGCACAGTGCATCAAGTGGGAGAAATTTTGCTAACAAGTTTATACACATGGCAAAAACAATAGACAAAAGCAAGGACAAAGAAGCAAGTTTAAAAAATAGCTTGTAATAAAAAAATTAAATAACAAAAAAGGCATATCCTGAATGATTTCGCCAGACACAAATATTAAATTTTTGTTCAATATCTATATAAACAGAGATTTTCTTATTAGAATTAGACAATTTGTATTATAATTATTCTTTTAATGGTTAAGGGAATTATCTTAATAGAATAAAAAGAGACACATCTTAAAAAAACAAATTAATAATGTTTTTTCTATTATTTTTCTTACTGCAGCTATTAGTCTATAAATATATTTTTACATATATTCCACACTTAAGTTAAATTTCTTTTTTTTTAAAAAGTGCTTATGCAAGGGAAAGTGAAGGCAGCCAACTACTCCATCTGCTTTATGATCATCTGGTTAAAGTTGGGTAACTACAGCTAAGTAAAATCAATTGTTACCTGAGTGGAACTCAAAGTCAACACTTGAATTGGACTCATTAGTTAAGCATATTGGATCACTGCCAGTCTTGGTATGTAGTTGTTCACGCAAGCTTTGAAGTTGCATTTTTAAACATTCATGGCTTGCAATGTGTAGGGACTGAATCCATGCATCTCGCACAGCCTCAGAATTGGCATCAAATCTAAATGCATGATCTTCTCCCTCAAAGACTAAGGAGAAAAGCAGATAGTTTTGTATTCAAAGAAATATATATAATTAAAAGATCTTACATCTAATAGTACACAATTTAATTTTTTTATTATTTACTCCACTGAAAAATAAAATCTGTATGTAATAATTCAAAATAAAATTAGATGAGTCTCTATAACTTCATACTACCAAATTTCATTATAAATTTCAAAATCTGATACTGATATATAATTATAAATTTTTAGTAAATTATCAATTACTTTCAAATGAAAAAATGCTCCTTGCATAATGGCAACAGCCTACATCTCCTGTACATTAATGACAACTTTTGCTGGTGACAATTATGTATTTGAATTTTTAAGCATCAGCACGTTGAATTTACAACCATTTCACAAAGGCTAGCCAAAAGAAGGATTTTTACTCTTCATTTTTAAAAAATAGTTAATCATTAAATACTACTTTTTAAAAATACTTTCTTTAAAAAAATAATTGCAAGAAGTTTCAAGAACAGTAGAATACGCGGAGGAGTGGGGAGCATTTTAAGGATAGTGACACTTTTTTCAGAGAATGATTAAATAAAATTTAAAACAAGCTTGGCAACAACAACAAAAAAAAACATTACTGAATGTGTGAATTTAAAACAGTAATGTTCTGTATCTTAAATATCACATTTTTAATTTGTACGCTTCTTGGCTTACATCTCCAAGCCTAGCTGTTTGACAGGCATGAGTGCAGTGCTTTTCATCAAAATGTCTATCCACATTTGCACCTGTATATCAGCATTTTGTGTTATTCTTGCTGGATATG
>NW_026734116.1:0-17054 GCF_028476545.2 Physella acuta
GTATCCTTTTAGCTATTATCTATCAGAAAGAGGAATGCTTTTTTTTCATGGTTAAAGAGAAGATATCAAAATCTACCCAGTGCAATCACTTCCACCACTGAAGTAAACCATAGCACTAAAGAAAAACGGCGAGCTATAACAAAAAACGGTCAAACTTTATCTCTAGCTACTTTAAATATTTTTAATTTTAATTTATACAAGTAAGTTATCCATCCGTAACTGGTGGTTCATAAGGCAGATGAAGTAGAGTTCATCTGATTACTAGTATAAACAAAGCAATAATTTCACCTCGCTCTTTGAGCTCCTATGCCCTCTATCAATGCTAAAGTCCTAGATTGAGACGTACACCGCTAATTTAATTAACGAGCAGGACTTCAAATGACCGTACACACACGCGGAGGTAGCTGGTCATCGTTCAACATACTAATGAGGAGTCGGAAGTCGCTAATTAGATAAATTGACCATGAATGAATAACACTGCGCTAGGGTTTCCTTGATGCTATTGTTATAAGTTTGATACTATTAATACAGTATATTCGTTTAAAGTTAAGTTCGTATCACGAAATAGCAGGTAAACATTGAAATGGTCTTAACCTACAATTCGAATTGTATCCCTCTCTATTTCCCGCCCATTCTCATTCTATTCTCAGTGCTCTTCGACTTTTGCTATATGGTTTGTTTCTTTGTATGTTTGTGTATCTTGGTTAGGTTTAGAAGCAGAGTTCATTCCAGGCCATCTCTTCGTGGCGGAGAGTGGGGGGGGGGGGGGGGGGGGGGTGGGGGGGGGGGGGAGGGACTTACACGACAATGTGTATTCGTGATATTCGGACAATAAAACGTAGAACTTATCGAAACTTATTTTGTGCAAACATCAATTTTATCCAGTGGGTAATAAATAGCTACGGCAAAAGAAAAAAAAAAATATTTCCTAAATAAAAAATCATATTTTTATTATACGCGCTTATTTTTTAAAAATGTGAGCTAAATTTAGCTACATTTTCGATCCACAGCTAACAAAGTAAACAACATTCTGATCATCAAAACCAGGCATTATGACTTTATCTTTTTTTTTTCAAAATTTCCAGGTGTAAGTTTCTTTAGAGATAAGCAACAGTTATTCTTGAAGCTGTTTGTTATTTCAACCAAACGCTGTTCAAGGGCCCGTATTTACCTTAAGCCTCGTCTTTCAGCCCGGGTCTCAGGTCACATGACTCCCGTGGATAGAGATCCCTGCGAATCCATTTCCTACACTGGAGCCAACATCAAAGACGGAGGAGTATTTCAATAAAAATATTTTTTTTTTAAATAAATCTTTAACTGGGGGGGAGTGGGATAGGGATATTAGAGATAAAGAGATGGGTGGGGAAAGATAAAGGGTTAGAGACTATAGAGAGAAAAAAGCCACGTAATTTGTATTTGTTTCACATTTCTTTAGATTAGCCCTCCGTTCCGCCTCGTTCATCAGCTGTAAATATTTTGATGAAAGAAAAACAGCACGGCGGAGTTAGAAACAGGTACGACAGGGTTGGGTTTTTTTTTTTACAGGGAGTGGGAGGGTGCGGATGGATGTCCTTGTTTATGTCATAACCCCTGCACGACCAGCGGCGTTTACATGTCTAGCATCTGTTTCCTTCCCGCCCCACCCCACTCCCCCCCAGGGGCCGGGGCTGTATGGTCCGGCTCTTTCGTGCCTTTGAAATCGGAGCAGATTTAAGACACGGCGTTGACAACCTCGGATGCCAGTTCCAGTGTGGGCCGGCGGTCCTACCAGGGACTGTGGGGGATGGGGGGGGGGGGAGGAGGAGGATATAATTGCAGGACAGGAGCAGCACAGCCTCTCGGCGCACCCCTAGGACTGGCGGTAAATCAACTGGCCCCTGCTGCCGTGTCCAGCTGACGCGCCGTGAAGGCGATTATTTATAATCGGGAATTTCCGAATTATACCAGACGCCGCACCGTTTCGCACCGGCTAATAGGTGCTAGAGGTAAATAACAGGGTTGTCCCTTTTCACAGTTGACCATTGGCTTACTAGTATGTACTAAAATATGCCCACTTCTGTGATCATCTTGTTTTTTAATTAGTTTATTTCCTGAACTAACCTTTTGATTGATTCATGTCAAAATTACCTACACAAAACTTACAATGATTATTAAGAAACGTATATAACAAACTTTTCAAAAAACTTATAAATCTTTAAATTATCGTTTGCTGTGTAAAAGGTTAGCTATTTAGTCTTAAAAACACACAATTAATATAAAATCAAATTCATTTTTTTTTAGACCAGACGATTCACGTGATAGAGGAAGTAGAGTTCGTCTAGGATTTTATAAAGGGAGGTTGTTTTAAGTACTTGTTTTTAGCCAGTATATTTGCAAAACTCACCACCGTATCATTACTACCGATGGGAGGTCTCAAGTACTTCCTAAATACTTGAAACGAGACATTAGGGTTTGTATTGTATTATAATCATTAAATTATTGCACAATAATTTCCTATCAAACAGAGCAGTTTTATTTATATACATTGTGTATGCATCACACGTAAATACCAAGTCCTATTTTCACAACGTAACAAGGTTTGTGCTGGGAGTGGGTGTGGGTGGGGAGAGGGGTGGAAGTGCACAATTTAGAGTGATCGACACCTTAAATCAAGCATAACCGTTAAAGCTATTTTTGGTGTTATACTGTGTATTCTTGTAAAGTTGTACTGTTTTCGTGAAAATTACTTTACGGGGAAATACAATTTGTATTGGGTCATTCGTACCCTCATTTCGCTTAAGCTGACAGATAGATGAGTAAACACATTGAAATCATTCAAGATGATGCAATGTGTGTACGGTTGCTTGAGGTTCGTGCGGTTGTGAGTGATCTTCGTGTGTAGCTGTATTTAGGTTGCTCTGGTGTGTAGTCTTTTAGCGATGGGGTGCAGGGGCGTAGCGAGGGGGGGGGGGTGGGGGGGGGGGGGTGAGGACCGCACCGGGTGACACCATTTAGGGGGGTGACACCAAGGCAAAAAATAGCAAAATATATAGAGAAAAACTTGAGGGGGGGGGATGCAAATCGAAAATTTGAAAGTTTGTCCCCGGGAAGGGGGTCGCTACGCCTCTGGGGGGGGGGGGGGGTGACACCATTAAGTGCCGCACCGGATGACACCCGACCTCGCTACGCCACTGATGGGGTGTTCAGAAACTGCCACTTGTTTGGTAAGTTTTGATGATTGAGATTTGGGAATATCGATATAATGATGCTGCTGAAATGGTTTCGAATGTATGAAGTATCGAGTCTTGTTGTGTTGAAGTATCGAATGTTGTTTGTTAATTATACAGTTTGTAGTATGTCATCTTTTGACATTTGTTGATTGGGAGTAGAGCAATCAGATGGTATGTAAAGAAGAATCATAGCACTGTAGTATTGAACCGTGTGGTAATAAGGTATCGAAGTGTGTATTACTATATAATTTTATATAAACTGACCACAAACTTAGTTTTTCGAAATAATGTTTTAAGTAATTTAATAAAACGGTAAACCGTTTTGATTTTCTAGAAAAATGTCCCTTAATTTTAGGGATCCATAAATACATCATAAGGAAGTAATAAAGCGCGTCATTGGAACGCATATTTTAATAATTGTCTAGAAGTATGTTCTAATAAAACTACTACTTTTACCTTTTGTAATAACACATATTGTTAAGTAGTCTATAAGTAAAATGTAGGTTTTTGACAAGATAACAAAATTTATGCTAAAGTTTAATTTTAAATATTAAGCAATACAATTTTATAGCGTTTAACTGTGTTTATCGAGCATGTTTTAGTTACGAATGGTTACTTTAGTTATTCTGTATAAGTTACTTCCCTTAAGTGAAATTTTGCATTTTGATTTAAAAATGGGAGGTAAATAGTTACTTAACTATAGAAATCATTTGAAATTTCTCCACCTCTAAGTTTGGACCTAGGTATTCATCACTTATTTGGTATATTGAGCGAAATTTATCAACAAAATAAATGTGGTTAAGTTTATTATTATTATCAATTTGAAAATCATATACATTTAGTAGCTGTTGAAGATTTTAATACTTACTACTAGCAATTATTCAGACTTCTGATTGTGTAAAAAAAAGCGTCTCAGATGCAAATTAATCATCTCATTAATCAAGTTTCATTTTCATATTTTTCACCCTCTCCTAAAGGATTAATATATAACTGGAATCTACAATATTCTTAAACTTTTACTTTTCAAAAAACAACCTTAATCACACAAATGGCGCTGTTTAATTATAGCGCAAGAAAGTCAAGCTTAAAACCGGTAGATTCAATTCTAGAACTCACCTTGGGGAGGTCTGCAGAGATCACAATACTACAATAACTGTGACAAATATGGCGGCGCAGAGGCGTAGCGACCCTTAACGGCGCCCGGGGGCAAACTTTTTGATTTGCACCCCATCCCTCAAGATTGCGAATTGCACACCCCCCCCCCCTCAAACTTTCGATTTGCACCCCCCTCAAGATTTCGAATTGCATCCCCCCCCCCTCAAACCTTTGATTAGCACCCCCCTCCCCTCAAGGTTTCGATTTGCACCCTTCCCCCTCAAACTTTTGATTTGCACCCCCCTCAAGATTTTGAATTGCACCCCCCCCCCTCAAACTGTTGATTTGCAGCCCCCCCCCCTTCAACCTTGCAATTTATTTTTCCAACCCATTTTGGCGCCCCCTAAGGTCGGCGCCCGGGGACATATGCCCCCCCCCCCCCTCGCTACGCTACTGTGGCGGCGTTCGGTATTAATGTACAAGACAAGTATACGACGTCTCAAGAATTCTGGCTTATACACATTGAAAGGTTGGTGATTGGTGGGATATTTAATTAACAATTACGCTATACTAATAGCAACAGTAACACGCTCATCTTATTTTGTAAAGAATGAATGTATGTGTTTGTTAGGTGTTAAGTTAGGGACATTAGTCGCTGACAAGAGCTTTCCAGGCATCTATGTCATGGGCTAGTAGTCTCTAACTGTGCCCAGGTGTATCCAATCTTCTTGGTGTCTTCTTCTAGGTCGGCCTCCAGGTCTTCCTTGGTCAGCTTTTTCATTTTGCACTATGGATTCCTGGTGAGGTCTTGTTTAAAGTAGAGGTTCCTAGGCGTTATGCTGATCACACTATACATTCTCATGCCGAGGTAAAAAAAAAAACACGTAAAATCTACTTCAATGCATCATAGACAGTCGGTTTGGGAAAGATTGCTTTAAAATTTCATTAGCACGATTGTTCGCCGAGCAGGTAAAAGCAAGCAATACAAAGTTTCGGTCCTTTTAAGAGATACTTGCCTGAAAAACATTATAAGAAATAATTTTAATAATAATAAAAATAATAATAATAATAATAATAATAATAATAATAATAATAATAATAATAATAATAATAATAATAAGAACAATAATAAAAATAAAAATAAAAATAATAATAATAATAATAATAATAATAATAATAATAATAATAATAATAATAATAATAATAATAATAATAATAATAATAATAATAATAATAATAATAATAATAATTATAATAATGATAATGATAATGATAATGATAATAATAATAATAATAATAATAATAATAATAATAATAATAATAATAATAATAATAATAATAATAATAATAATAATAATAATAATAATAATAATAATAATAATAATAATAATAATAATAATAATAATAATAATAATAATAATAATAATAATAATAATAAATATAATAATAATAAATATAATAATAATAATAATAATAATAATAATAATAATAATAATAATAATAATAATAATAATAATAATAATAATAATAATAATAATAATAATAATAATAATAATAATAATAATAATAATAATAATAATAATAATAATAATAATAATAATAATAATAATAATAATAATAATAATAATAATAATAATAATAATAATAATAATAATAATAATAATAATAATAATAATAATAATAATAATAATAATAATAATAATAATAATAATAATAATAATAATAATAATAATAATAATAATAATAATAATAATAATAATAATAATAATAATAATAATAATAATAATAATAATAATAATAATAATAATTATGATAATGATAATGATAATGATAATGATAATGATAATGATAATGATAATAATAATAATAATAATAATAATAATAATAATAATAATAATAATAATAATAATAATAATAATAATAATAATAATAATAATAATAATAATAATAATAATAATAATAATAATAATAATAATAATAATAATAATAATAATAATAATAATAATAATAATAATAATAATAATAATAATAATAATAATAATAATAATAATAATAATAATAATAATAATAATAAAGGTAGTGTACACAAAATAAATTGTATAAATGCTTCTCAACAGCTACATAGAGTTATTTAGTTAATTGATGATGTAATGTTGTAGATGCCCCCCCCCCCCACATGACCACCATTAAGGTCGTGTTTAGGTCTTACTTTATGCAAGCAATGCAATCTGTTTTACGCGGGTGAGTCACTGTTTCAACCAGCTTATTGCCTGAGGTAAGCACGGCTTACGTGAGTCCAATGAGAAATGCAAATTGCCACATTGTTATCTCCCCTTTCATGAGTCACCACTCCCCGTTAGTTTATAATTGTCTCCCTTTCTTTGTCGTGTTTGTTATAGAGGTTTTTTTTTTTCGTTTTGACCACGAAAGTAAGAAAAAATATATATAGGTTACATTTTTTTTTGGTCGAGAGTTATCTCCCTGTTCTGTCGCGTAGCAATTTCATCTTTCCGCACAATAAAATTAGCTCCCCTTATTTTTGTTCCTTTTTTCTTTCTAAAAGAAACATCTCTTAATTTACCTGATACGTTTGATTAAAAACATAACTTCCTTTTACCCACGTTTTCATCATTCAGCGTCCCTGTTTGGCTTTCTTTAATTTTAATTATTTTTTTATTTATTAACTTTTCAAACAGAATTACCACTGATTACGCCTTTACATTACCCAGCGCCTCAAGCCTTACCGGGGCGGCTTCCTTTGGAAACAGATGTATACAAACCCTGGTCGTTACTGGCGACGGCCCTGGCGTCGCGATGATACAAGCCATTAGTAGAATATAGACCAAATGGACTCTTCTGTGTGGTGGGGAGGGAGGGGAAGGGAGGGGACCCACACCCAAATGTGGTGAAGTGAGGAGGGGGGAAGGTGGCCCAGGGGAGGGAGCTCATACTCCACTGTAGTGAGTAAGGGAGGGAGGGGAAACAGGTGAGGTAGGGGGCCCACAACGGGAGTGGACCAAAGGGAGGAAGGGGGCCCACAACCACTCTGGTGCAGTGAGTAGGGGAGGGAGGGGAACCAGTTGAGGGGCCCACACCCCACGCTGCTGCAGTTATGGTGGGAGAGGTCTACGACAATCTGTGCTGCAGTGAGTTGGAGTTGGTGAGGTGGCCCACACCTCTGGTCCACAGTTATGGTGGGAGAGGCCTACGACAATCTGTGCTGCAGTGAGTTGGAGTTGGTGAGGTGGCCCACACCTCTGGTCCACAGTTATGGTGGGAGAGGCCTACGACAATCTGTGCTGCAGTGAGTTGGAGTTGGTGAGGTGGCCCACACCTCTGGTCCACAGTTATGGTGGGAGAGGCCTACGACAATCTGTGCTGCAGTGAGTTGGAGTTGGTGAGGTGGCCCACACCTCTGGTCCACAGTTATGGAGGGAGAGGCCTACGACAATCTGTGCTGCAGTGAGTTGGAGTTGGTGAGGTGGCCCACACCTCTGGTCCACAGTTATGGTGGGAGAGGCCTACGACAATCTGTGCTGCAGTGAGTTGGAGTTGGTGAGGTGGCCCACACCTCTGGTCCACAGTTATGGTGGGAGAGGCCTACGACAATCTGTGCTGCAGTGAGTTGGAGTTGGTGAGGTGGCCCACACCTCTGGTCCACAGTTATGGTGGGAGAGGCCTACGATAATCTGTGCTGCAGTGAGTTGGAGTTGGTGAGGTGGCCCACACCTCTGGTCCACAGTTATGGTGGGAGAGGCCTACGACAATCTGTGCTGCAGTGAGTTGGAGTTGGTGAGGTGGCCCACACCTCTGGTCCACAGTTATGGTGGGAGAGGCCTACGACAATCTGTGCTGCAGTGAGTTGGAGTTGGTGAGGTGGCCCACACCTCTGGTCCACAGTTATGGTGGGAGAGGCCTACGACAATCTGTGCTGCAGTGAGTTGGAGTTGGTGAGGTGGCCCACACCTCTGGTCCACAGTTATGGTGGGAGAGGCCTACGACAATCTGTGCTGCAGTGAGTTGGAGTTGGTGAGGTGGCCCACACCTCTGGTCCACAGTTATGGTGGGAGAGGCCTACGACAATCTGTGCTGCAGTGAGTTGGAGTTGGTGAGGTGGCCCACACCTCTGGTCCACAGTTATGGAGGGAGAGGCCTACGACAATCTGTGCTGCAGTGAGTTGGAGTTGGTGAGGTGGCCCACACCTCTGGTCCACAGTTATGGTGGGAGAGGCCTACGACAATCTGTGCTGCAGTGAGTTGGAGTTGGTGAGGTGGCCCACACCTCTGGTCCACAGTTATGGTGGGAGAGGCCTACGACAATCTGTGCTGCAGTGAGTTGGAGTTGGTGAGGTGGCCCACACCTCTGGTCCACAGTTATGGTGGGAGAGGCCTACGACAATTTGTGCTGCAGTGAGTTGGAGTTGGTGAGGTGGCCCACACCTCTGGTCCACAGTTATGGTGGGAGAGGCCTACGACAATCTGTGCTGCAGTGAGTTGGAGTTGGTGAGGTGGCCCACACCTCTGGTCCACAGTTATGGAGGGAGAGGCCTACGACAATCTGTGCTGCAGTGAGTTGGAGTTGGTGAGGTGGCCCACACCTCTGGTCCACAGTTATGGAGGGAGAGGCCTACGACAATCTGTGCTGCAGTGAGTTGGAGTTGGTGAGGTGGCCCACACCTCTGGTCCACAGTTATGGTGGGAGAGGCCTACGACAATCTGTGCTGCAGTGAGTTGGAGTTGGTGAGGTGGCCCACACCTCTGGTCCACAGTTATGGAGGGAGAGGCCTACGACAATCTGTGCTGCAGTGAGTTGGAGTTGGTGAGGTGGCCCACACCTCTGGTCCACAGTTATGGAGGGAGAGGCCTACGACAATCTGTGCTGCAGTGAGTTGGAGTTGGTGAGGTGGCCCACACCTCTGGTCCACAGTTATGGAGGGAGAGGCCTACGACAATCTGTGCTGCAGTGAGTTGGAGTTGGTGAGGTGGCCCACACCTCTGGTCCACAGTTATGGTGGGAGAGGCCTACGACAATCTGTGCTGCAGTGAGTTGGAGTTGGTGAGGTGGCCCACACCTCTGGTCCACAGTTATGGTGGGAGAGGCCTACGACAATCTGTGCTGCAGTGAGTTGGAGTTGGTGAGGTGGCCCACACCTCTGGTCCACAGTTATGGAGGGAGAGGCCTACGACAATCTGTGCTGCAGTGAGTTGGAGTTGGTGAGGTGGCCCACACCTCTGGTCCACAGTTATGGTGGGAGAGGCCTACGACAATCTGTGCTGCAGTGAGTTGGAGTTGGTGAGGTGGCCCACACCTCTGGTCCACAGTTATGGTGGGAGAGGCCTACGACAATCTGTGCTGCAGTGAGTTGGAGTTGGTGAGGTGGCCCACACCTCTGGTCCACAGTTATGGTGGGAGAGGCCTACGACAATCTGTGCTGCAGTGAGTTGGAGTTGGTGAGGTGGCCCACACCTCTGGTCCACAGTTATGGAGGGAGAGGCCTACGACAATCTGTGCTGCAGTGAGTTGGAGTTGGTGAGGTGGCCCACACCTCTGGTCCACAGTTATGGTGGGAGAGGCCTACGACAATCTGTGCTGCAGTGAGTTGGAGTTGGTGAGGTGGCCCACACCTCTGGTCCACAGTTATGGTGGGAGAGGCCTACGACAATCTGTGCTGCAGTGAGTTGGAGTTGGTGAGGTGGCCCACACCTCTGGTCCACAGTTATGGTGGGAGAGGCCTACGACAATCTGTGCTGCAGTGAGTTGGAGTTGGTGAGGTGGCCCACACCTCTGGTCCACAGTTATGGAGGGAGAGGCCTACGACAATCTGTGCTGCAGTGAGTTGGAGTTGGTGAGGTGGCCCACACCTCTGGTCCACAGTTATGGTGGGAGAGGCCTACGACAATCTGTGCTGCAGTGAGTTGGAGTTGGTGAGGTGGCCCACACCTCTGGTCCACAGTTATGGTGGGAGAGGCCTACGACAATCTGTGCTGCAGTGAGTTGGAGTTGGTGAGGTGGCCCACACCTCTGGTCCACAGTTATGGTGGGAGAGGCCTACGACAATCTGTGCTGCAGTGAGTTGGAGTTGGTGAGGTGGCCCACACCTCTGGTCCACAGTTATGGTGGGAGAGGCCTACGACAATCTGTGCTGCAGTGAGTTGGAGTTGGTGAGGTGGCCCACACCTCTGGTCCACAGTTATGGTGGGAGAGGCCTACGACAATCTGTGCTGCAGTGAGTTGGAGTTGGTGAGGTGGCCCACACCTCTGGTCCACAGTTATGGAGGGAGAGGCCTACGACAATCTGTGCTGCAGTGAGTTGGAGTTGGTGAGGTGGCCCACACCTCTGGTCCACAGTTATGGAGGGAGAGGCCTACGACAATTTGTGCTGCAGTGAGTTGGAGTTGGTGAGGTGGCCCACACCTCTGGTCCACAGTTATGGTGGGAGAGGCCTACGACAATCTGTGCTGCAGTGAGTTGGAGTTGGTGAGGTGGCCCACACCTCTGGTCCACAGTTATGGAGGGAGAGGCCTACGACAATCTGTGCTGCAGTGAGTTGGAGTTGGTGAGGTGGCCCACACCTCTGGTCCACAGTTATGGTGGGAGAGGCCTACGACAATCTGTGCTGCAGTGAGTTGGAGTTGGTGAGGTGGCCCACACCTCTGGTCCACAGTTATGGTGGGAGAGGCCTACGACAATCTGTGCTGCAGTGAGTTGGAGTTGGTGAGGTGGCCCACACCTCTGGTCCACAGTTATGGTGGGAGAGGCCTACGACAATCTGTGCTGCAGTGAGTTGGAGTTGGTGAGGTGGCCCACACCTCTGGTCCACAGTTATGGAGGGAGAGGCCTACGACAATCTGTGCTGCAGTGAGTTGGAGTTGGTGAGGTGGCCCACACCTCTGGTCCACAGTTATGGTGGGAGAGGCCTACGACAATCTGTGCTGCAGTGAGTTGGAGTTGGTGAGGTGGCCCACACCTCTGGTCCACAGTTATGGTGGGAGAGGCCTACGACAATCTGTGCTGCAGTGAGTTGGAGTTGGTGAGGTGGCCCACACCTCTGGTCCACAGTTATGGAGGGAGAGGCCTACGACAATCTGTGCTGCAGTGAGTTGGAGTTGGTGAGGTGGCCCACACCTCTGGTCCACAGTTATGGTGGGAGAGGCCTACGACAATCTGTGCTGCAGTGAGTTGGAGTTGGTGAGGTGGCCCACACCTCTGGTCCACAGTTATGGTGGGAGAGGCCTACGACAATCTGTGCTGCAGTGAGTTGGAGTTGGTGAGGTGGCCCACACCTCTGGTCCACAGTTATGGTGGGAGAGGCCTACGACAATCTGTGCTGCAGTGAGTTGGAGTTGGTGAGGTGGCCCACACCTCTGGTCCACAGTTATGGTGGGAGAGGCCTACGACAATCTGTGCTGCAGTGAGTTGGAGTTGGTGAGGTGGCCCACACCTCTGGTCCACAGTTATGGTGGGAGAGGCCTACGACAATCTGTGCTGCAGTGAGTTGGAGTTGGTGAGGTGGCCCACACCTCTGGTCCACAGTTATGGAGGGAGAGGCCTACGACAATCTGTGCTGCAGTGAGTTGGAGTTGGTGAGGTGGCCCACACCTCTGGTCCACAGTTATGGAGGGAGAGGCCTACGACAATCTGTGCTGCAGTGAGTTGGAGTTGGTGAGGTGGCCCACACCTCTGGTCCACAGTTATGGAGGGAGAGGCCTACGACAATCTGTGCTGCAGTGAGTTGGAGTTGGTGAGGTGGCCCACACCTCTGGTCCACAGTTATGGTGGGAGAGGCCTACGACAATCTGTGCTGCAGTGAGTTGGAGTTGGTGAGGTGGCCCACACCTCTGGTCCACAGTTATGGTGGGAGAGGCCTACGACAATCTGTGCTGCAGTGAGTTGGAGTTGGTGAGGTGGCCCACACCTCTGGTCCACAGTTATGGTGGGAGAGGCCTACGACAATCTGTGCTGCAGTGAGTTGGAGTTGGTGAGGTGGCCCACACCTCTGGTCCACAGTTATGGTGGGAGAGGCCTACGACAATCTGTGCTGCAGTGAGTTGGAGTTGGTGAGGTGGCCCACACCTCTGGTCCACAGTTATGGTGGGAGAGGCCTACGACAATCTGTGCTGCAGTGAGTTGGAGTTGGTGAGGTGGCCCACACCTCTGGTCCACAGTTATGGAGGGAGGGGCCCACACCCAACTGATGACGTTAGTTTGGGAGGGAGGGGGCCCACACCCCACTTTGGTGCAGTGAGTTTGGGAGAGAGGGAGCCCACACCCCACTCTGGTGCAGTGAGTTGGGGGGGAGAGGGGCCACAATCCCACCATGGTGCAGCGAGTTGGGGAGGAAGGGGGCCCACACCCCACTCTAGTGCAGTGAGTTGGGGAGGGAGGGGGCCCACACCCCACTCTGGTGCAGCGAGTTTAGGAGGGAGGGGGCCCACACCCCCACTCTGGAGATTCGCCACAGCGACCCCGTCCGCGCTATGTTGACAGATAAAGTAATTACCAGCACTGGCGAGGGGAAATAATCGCTTGATGGTGGAGATTAGGTTATTCACACGGTTGGGTGGGGTTTAAGGTGGAGCGGGGTTAACTTAATTAAACCTGATAGTTGTACGACTGCACATATGCTCATATTTTTTACTTTCTCGTATATACGAAGTATAGAGAAAGTCTTGTAATCGTGCAAAAAAAAAAAATCGAGATTTTTACAGATCTCGACGTTTTACACCTCACTGATACGGAAAAACATCATTTTGCAATCTTGTCCTTATGTCTGTGTGTCTGTCTGTCTGTCTGTGTGTGTGTGTGTGTGTGTGTGTCCGTGTGTAAACACGATAACTTGAGTACCGTTACAGCCAGGTTGATGAAATTTCGTATTTAAGTATTTTATCAAAATCGTAGATCCGTATCAACTTTTGAGCGATTTCCGATAACCGGAAGTGGTACTTTTCCTACTTTGAATTTTTCAAAAGTCTATAACTTGAGTACTATTTCAGATAGATAAATCAAATTTCACATGTAAGTAAAAGATCTAATTCTCTACCTTCTGTTAAATTTTGAGTAATTTCCGTTGACCGGAAGTAGTAATTTACGCTACTTCCGATTTCTCAAAAAACTAATGTAAATTTTTTAAAGTACTAATAATATTGCGCACTATTATGCACTTTTTTGATTTGGCGTTCACTTGGTGTGCAATAAATTTGTCTACGAGATTTTATTCTATTTTTAAAACTTTAAGTATTTAAAATGGATTAAAAATCATGTCTATAGCCCGGGTTCCCATCCCCTGTTATTTTATATAAGAATATTCGAGAAAGTTTAGGGGAGATCACTCCCGGTTTATTTCTTTTCTTTTTCTTTTTTTTTCTCATTTGCATATAGAATTGCGCAGCACACCCTTTTCCCATTCCCCCCCCCCCCCCACTCTACTGCAACATACTACCCTGCGTAAAACACTATTTTGTTAACGTACTGTAATTTAAAATTCGTTCACTGATTAACATGTGTAAGCATCAAAAGATGTAATCGTCTGTCTGTCACCGCCTTAGCAAATTATTATTTTTTTAACAAAACGACACTGATAATCCCTTATAGTAAACATGCATTTACTAAGGTAACAATTGAGAGGCATTTGTGAAATTAATTTGTAATCGAAAAGTAAAATGAATCATTGGTGTAAATCATAAATTAATAAGAAGGATCACATTCTTTTAGAATAATAGCTTTTTAGAAAGAATATCAGCATATATTATTTAAATCAGTATATACAAAAGGGTAAATAAATACAAGTATAAATTCGGTTGTATATATAGCCCTGTATAGATCGCATGTGTTATAGTTCAATATATGGATTGTATGACCAAAATTATTGTTCATATGTTCTTGTCATGTGGATACCATATGTATGTAAATACACACTAAAAATATCTGGCTAATGACGCCATTTCCCGTCTGTTCCTGGGCATGCGCAGTCAACGCCGTCGCAGACGAACTTGGAACAATAACTGACGTCTATTTTGTAGGCATACAATTTTTCTTTTAATTTGAAATGATCGTTATTGATTTATTATTATATTATCCCCTTATTTTAACGAATGGTGTATTATTAACCCCCCCCCCTTCCACTTAAAAACGGTTTTCACTTTATTGTCAAGTCGACACAACCTATCCCTCTACCATCAGTTAATTATTGCCCCCCCCCCTCTTAAAGTAATATTAGCATATTGTCACCCTAATCCATATTCTACCAACACCCTGACACCTCTCCAAGACAGAAAACAACAACACCCCCATCCCTCACACACACACACACCATCACCACACCCCACTCTCAATCTTTCCATCTATATTCTAGAAGTATCAGCATATTGTCACCCCCCCCCCCCCACACCCCAGCTCGCAACTCTACCAAATACCCTGCCACCTATCCCAGACAGAAAACAACAACCCCCCCCCCCCTCCCACACACACCATCAGTCGCGACTCCGCTACAATGGTGCCCGTCTAGACCGGGGCGCCGATTGTTTAAAGGTTACCCCGACCGCTACCTGTCAGGAACCCGCGGCCCAGAGTGGCGGCCATAGCTGGGGACAATTACCGCGAGATGAACCCAAAACACCGCGAGACTCCGAGATAAGAGACGAACACGCTGGGTTCGAGAGTAGATGCTCTTTCTCCGCCCTCCTCCCCTTTTCCCCCCGAAAAAATAAATTTCGCACCCCTTGACGCGCATGCGTGGTGAATCATATCCATGGTGTCAATGTTGATCATTGTTTTACCGAAATAATAACATGTTTTTTTTAAATTATCTCCCCTCTACATTTTTCTATATCAATCATCGCTTTTCATCCACGAACAAAAAAAAAATCTCGAATATATCACTAGGATAATTCAGATCGTAATCTCTATGTAATGGTGTCCTTGAGTGTGAGTTAAAGTAGACATACGTTTATTTTTTGTGGGCGTCGAAATTTTAGTTGATTTTGTAGGGGAAAAAAGGGGGAAGAGAACTCGTGAATCACTTTTCTTCTTCTCTACCCGAGCGGAGAAATATAATATAAAGTGTTGGGTGAGCGAGTGGTACGGGTGTGTTTTTGTAAGTGTGTTTAGATTAAGATCTAAAGGGGAGATAAGCTAGGAGTGTATGAAAAAAAAAATGCCTTTTATTTCTTTTTTTTTTTTTTTTTTTTTTTAAAAAAAAAAAAAAGCAAATGAATTAAAAATATAGTGTGCCCAAAAAAATTAAGTAGAACCATAATATATATAGATCTATATATTCAAACAAAATTCAAACAAAATAATTGCAAAAGCATAAACCTATTTAATTCAGGCTTGTTCAGCGAAAAAGGTATCGGGTTTTCGAGCAAAAGGCTATTAAATAAATTAAGATTCAAATAACTAAATTCAAGAACATAATAGAAAAATGATAGAAAAAAAGTATTAGCTTAAAAGAAAACCTATTATTCTATTTCTTTAATGAAAAAAGAAATCGGATTTGTTGTTAAAGAGTTGTTAAACGAACTTTAAAAGCACTCTTGAAACATATTTGACCACTATTATTAAAACATGAATAACAGCTTTACAGCAAGTTATATGTAAGTTATATTTGTCAGTTAGTAAATGGTAATAACGTTATATGCTAAGTAAAGAGAATCGCAGTGGCGTCAATAGGACGGACGTCACCCGGTGCGGTAAATATGGGTGTTAAACTCCCCCCCCCCCCCACCACATCCTCCAAAAGTTCTGGATTTTGAGTTAAGTGTCACCCCTCTCCAACTACTATTTCATAAATTTGAACTCAATAAAACATGGTTTTAACAGTTAATATTACGATTTTTCGTTTTGGTGTCATCCTCAACTCGAAATGGTGTCACCAGATGCGGACCTAAACCCCTCCTCGCCCCCACCCCTTCCCCCCGCCATTAATCCAACACGTAACAAGTCATTATTCCAGCAAGTCGTTAACTCACCAAGTCACTAGCCACTATTCCCAGCTTCGTACCTCCGTCATCTTATCCCGTACAAAAAAAAATCCCCGTTTAAAATTATTTGGCTCACTCGTCACGTAATGCCACAGGTCATGTGCTCTCCAACCCCCGATTGTTTTGTCAAAATAAATCCTCAAAATTTTTTCAACCCGCCCCCCCCCCCCCCCCCCCCCCCCACTTCATTTGTTCTTCAGCTCAAAATGAAATGCCACGGGGCTTTTTGACCCGTGGCAGAATCGTGACGTAAATATGTGTCTGACTGGTTCCTATCATAGACATTATGATAGCATTAACGTCACCCCCCCACCTTTATAACCCACCCCCATCCCCCTCCCCACCACTCATACATTTACATGATACGATCTTAACTAAAGGGAAATAACAATGCTTTTAAACTTTGAAGGCGGGGAGTGTTGTGTGGTTTGTCATCTGGGAAGATATGAAGGTTGAAAATTATTAATCGTGGGTCACCTGACGTTCGTAATAAAGGAATAGACAATTCACACAGAGGGTTAGCATATATCATTAAACTCGGGTAACTTGTTGAGGGAGGTGGCGTAATGTTAACACAATGAAATAGTGTAAGTATCCTGCGTAGCGGTTCTTCCGTTTAAGATAAACCGGGAGTGATCTCCCCTAAACTTTCTCGAATATTCTTATATAAAATAACAGGGGATGGGAACTCGGGCTATAGACATGATTTTTAATCCATTTTAAATACTTAAAGTTTTAAAAATATAATAAAATCTCGTAGACAAATTAATT
>NW_026734117.1:0-20327 GCF_028476545.2 Physella acuta
CAACTGTAACATGGCAGCTACACAGAGTGGGTGGGTAGGTGGATAAGGGAGGGAAAACTCGTTCAATGTAAACCAAACCGAGCTAATTGGGAATGGGTGGAGGCCCTGAAAAGGGCCGAGTAGTAGAGCCACACAACAAGCAAGCCAGGTGGTTGTTTGCTGTTGTGTTTATTTGCTGGTGGTGTACTTGGTGACAGCCTTGGTGCCTTCACTGACGGCGTGTTTGGCCAGCTCACCGGGCAGGAGGAGACGGACAGCGGTCTGGATCTCCCTGGAGGTGATGGTGCTGCGCTTGTTGTAGTGGGCAAGACGGCTGGCTTCAGCTGAAATGCGCTCAAAGATGTCGTTGACGAAGGAGTTCATGATGGACATGGCCTTGGAGGAAATGCCAGTGTCAGGGTGCACCTGCTTCAAGACTTTGTAAATGTAGATGCTGTAGCTTTCCTTTCTCCTCCTCTTCTTTTTCTTGTCACCGGTGCGTACGGCTTTAGCCTTACCGGCCTTCTTGGCTCCCTTGGAAGAAACTTTAGGTGGCATGTTGTTTTCTTTTCAACGGCTTGAACAGAAATGAGGCGAACCCACCGCCGGCCGCCCTTTTATATGAAACGGCGAGGAAATTTGGAGAGTACGAGTACGAGTACGAACGCCAAGCCGCTACGCAGCCAATCAGAACGCTCGCTTGGTGACGAACGGATTTCCTCGCCGTTTCGTATAAAAGGGCCGATCTCGCCGTTAAGTCTTCATTCATAGCCTACAGCCGCAATCGCTGTGTCGCTATACTCTTCTCGCTCCTAACCAACTCACAATGTCCGGACGTGGTAAAGGCGGTAAAGTCAAGGGAAAGTCCAAGTCTCGCTCCTCCAGGGCAGGCCTTCAATTCCCAGTCGGACGTATTCATCGTCTGTTGAGGAAAGGAAACTATGCTGAGCGTGTCGGTGCTGGTGCCCCAGTCTACCTAGCCGCCGTCCTCGAGTATTTGGCCGCTGAAGTGCTCGAGTTGGCCGGCAACGCTGCCAGAGACAACAAGAAGACAAGAATCATTCCTCGTCACCTCCAGCTGGCCATCCGTAACGACGAAGAGTTGAACAAACTTTTGTCGGGTGTCACCATCGCCCAGGGTGGTGTCCTCCCCAACATCCAGGCCGTGCTTCTGCCCAAGAAGTCACAGAAGACACCCGGTGGCAAGAGCTAAACAGTGTCACCCTGCTGCCCACTGTCCACCTAGCCTACTACTGTCCTTTTCAGGACAACCAAAGTTTACCCAATTAGCTTTCGTTGTGTGTCAATGAACAAAAATCGAGTTTTCCAACCCTACCCTACCCTACTTGTTTCAAACTGTATTAATAACGCATCAATATGTCACTCACTAGCAGTATGAGATCATTATTATAGATGTATAATACTTACACTGGTTTACACGAGCAGAACAGGGAGGGGGGCGGTCATATTAATAGTAGTAACTGGACATATTTTAGGGGTATTCGCTCATAGATACAAATGTAAATAGAATCTTTTTTTCTTTAAATGTGCTCCGTTTAACCCTTGTCTACAAGAAATAAGGGTGGTCGTTATTTTAAAATTCTATTCTTTAACCCACCGCTAGTCTACCATTTTTATTTTATATCTTCTTGTTTTTAAAAACAAATATGTTTGATTACAATCCTTCCCCCTCATTTATTTACACACTATTATTACCGCCGATCGAGCGGGCGAATTGGGTAAGAATTGGGTCAGAATATCTACATAGGTCTATAGACTAGGTCTAGATCTAGATTGTTTCATGCAGTCTATGTTGGGTTCTTTTCTAATCACTCACACACATTCATAATTCATTGAAGAGGACAGAAGCAAACACACCGTTACCCATGACAAGCGGCACAACCAAGGATTTCATTTGAACGAAGAATATTTTGTGTTATCGGCCCTGTCTGCTATTAATAGATCGCTCGGCTGGATACCGAGCGATCTAAAAATAATCTGCTAGGTATGTCGACGCTGTCTCAACGTTGTGTGGCTGCTTCTGGCCAATCAGCGTTGTTAAACTCGTACTCGTCCAATGGGAGAGCTTCGTTGCGCTAAGGGTTTGGCGGACGGTTATAAAAGGACCAGCAGCGCTGGGCTGCCACATTTCTTAAACTGACTATCATCCAGTTGAGATACCGCCATGGCCAGAACAAAACAAACCGCCCGTAAATCCACCGGAGGCAAAGCCCCACGTAAACAGCTGGCCACCAAAGCCGCCAGAAAGTCAGCACCAGCCACCGGCGGTGTTAAGAAGCCCCATCGTTACAGGCCTGGAACCGTCGCCCTGAGAGAAATCCGTCGTTACCAGAAGAGCACTGAGCTGCTCATTCGCAAGCTGCCATTCCAGCGCCTGGTCAGAGAAATCGCCCAGGACTTCAAGACTGACCTTCGCTTCCAGAGCTCCGCTGTCATGGCCCTGCAGGAGGCTAGCGAGGCTTACCTCGTCGGTCTGTTTGAAGACACCAACCTGTGCGCCATCCACGCCAAGCGTGTCACCATCATGCCCAAGGACATCCAGCTAGCCAGACGTATCCGTGGTGAGCGTGCTTAAGAGGTTTCTTTTAAGCCCAAACCACCACCCCCTGTCCTCAACCAAGGTCCTTTTTAGGACCACCTGACAACGTTCAGATTAGCAGTGAAGGTCCCCCACCTCACGAGTTTCCACCCACCCACCCACTACACCCCCCTGCCCATGTCTGCCACTCTACTACTACTACTACATCTATTAGTATTATTCTGGGGGATGCGGGAGATAGGTTCTATTCATTTATCTCTTTAATTCAACTCACACATCACATTGCTATTTGAATTCGTGTATGCATGCTGTTGATATTGTTTTATTTATCTCAAATGTGAAGAAAGGAGAGAATAAATTTTATATTTTTCTTTCACCCACCCACCCACCACCCTATCCATTGCTTTTTAAAATATATAAAAAAGAAAAACCCTTTAGGGTTAGAGCTAGATATCTAGATCTTAATCGGAGAGCAGAAATTATTCTTAACGACTACACGCCATAGATTATTTAATTATTAGAAGCCTAACTAACCTATTCGTTTCACGATGTAAACAAACCACTGCGAGTACGGAGCGGAGTACGAGAATATTATTTCGTTCGTACTCGACCAATCAGCGTTCGAGATTCTCTCGTACTCGCATAATGAGCTCGCTCGTACTCGCATAATTAGGTGTAGGGAAATATTTCAGTTTTATTCGCACAAAACGGTGAAAATAACGTCTAATACCATATTTTAACATGACAAACGTGGATCTTTTCTATGCCTACACGTGTGGGCAATGAAACTCTTTATTTTTTATCCAAGGGTCGCATAGCAGAATAGGTGAAAAAATGACTTTGAAAACGACACCGTTAGCCGACAAGCCAGCAACATTCCAGTCGACACGGCAAGCTGCTTTTTCATTGGCTGGCTCATTCGCCGACCGCTTTTGGTTGGGCGGTGTCCGCCATATTGAACGAACTCGAGCCCAGGACCGTATATAAGGAGCGAGTTTCTCTGCAGACGGCGTTTTTCGAACACTCGTTCATCAACAAAGAAAAAAAATTCAATATGTCTGGCCGAGGCAAGGGTGGTAAGGGACTCGGCAAAGGAGGCGCCAAGCGTCACAGGAAGGTGTTGCGTGATAACATCCAAGGTATCACCAAGCCAGCCATCCGTCGTCTTGCTCGCAGAGGTGGTGTCAAACGTATCTCTGGTCTGATCTACGAAGAAACCAGAGGTGTCCTCAAGGTGTTCCTTGAAAATGTCATCCGTGATGCCGTCACCTACACTGAGCACGCCAAGAGGAAGACCGTCACTGCTATGGATGTCGTCTATGCTCTGAAACGTCAAGGTCGCACCCTGTACGGCTTCGGCGGTTAAACTCAACCCAGGACCACCCATTTGTTCTACCCATCCGGCCCTTATTAGGGCCACCCATACGTTTCCGAATTAGCTCGAGTGGTTGTAACCCCTACACGAATGTTTTCCATACCTACCCCTTACTTACTGAGTTACTTCTTCCTCCTTATTACTTAGGTTTGATTGTACAATTATTTGGTTGTAGCCTACTTAGTTTATTTATTTAATTTGGGCAGAGTGGTCATCTTTCCTTTGGTTTTTAAGGGGTTTGTTTCCATGGGTGGGGAGGGTCGAGGTAGCCTACCGTGAAGGCACAAAAGAAACAAACAAAAAATATTTCGATATTACAAAAGTGTTCACAGGTATGTGGTGAACTTAGGAAAGAGTACAGGTGGTAAGAATAGGTGTCCAGTGGGGTAAAAACAAAAGACAAAAGATGAAAAAAAGTCTACAACACGTGGTGTTCCCAAGCGGTCACCCATCTAAGTACTAACCACGCCCGACGTTGCTTGACTGCGGTGATCGGACGAGAACCGGTATTTTCAACGTGGTATGGCCGTAGACATCGGTGTGAGAAAATTGGGGCTTATAAATATACTCAAACGAAATCAGCAGTTATTCGTCCTTTTCTGGCTACAATAATGATTTCACTGCTTTCCTCATATTATTTCAATAATAAAAAACGCCCTAAATCGCCACAAAAGCGAAACATTGTTTTAATATCGAATACTATGTGCCTTTTTTTCCCTCTACAGCCATTGGTCGCTATTTTTAACCTGAGGCGGTAACCACCGGTAGACTTCCCTGAGCTACTAATTTTCGAGCATCGCGCGTTGTAAAATACAAAATAAATACATTTTCCCCATTTTCCTTGACTAAAATCAGAAAACCAGGTGCCCCCTGCATCCGACCTGTCCTTTAACTATCGCTTTCATGTGAAATGATCTATCGGAAAGGCGATACTTTAACTTTTTTGGGTCTCCCGCTCACTCACTCCTTCCGAAACATTCTGCACGAATTCATTCAATTTTAATCCAACTCATCACATAGATCTAGATCTAGCCGCCTACAAGTCTACTAATTTAATGTTTGAGAAATAGTTCAATGCTTTTCATTTATTAATTATTCTTTTAACCTTTTCCCACGACAACTGGCACATTTATTTTCAGTCTATTAATATTCTGGCTTTATTTTAAAACACGCAACTAGGCGTCGATCTAGAATTCTAGATCTAACGCTCTAGCTTAACTAAAATAATATAAACAGGAGGGTGGATCTATTCAAAATACTGTTTCAAAAATTACAATAATAATTTCACGGTGAAAAAAAAAAGGCAGGCGATCCATGGTAAATTAAATGCTAATTAAGGATGTTGCTTAAAAGGTTAGGTTGGCCTGGGACGCCAGTATTTCTCTAGAGTCTAGATCTAGAATTTCTAGATTCTGTAGGAATGAGTAGCCTAGGTATTAATAATTGAATGCATTAGTAATTATTAGTAGCTAACATAAGATTTAGTTCAGTAAAAACTAATAGATCTAGATTTTAGGTCCAATGTTGGCTATCAGACTTGATGCTTGATTGTAATGATTATTAGGTTTGAGCAATTAATTTTTTTAAACATTTTTTTAATTATTAGTATTAGTGAGAAGTCATCATTAGTGGGAGTAAATTTACTTCTTTCCAGTCTGGTTCTGGGTTTCCTTGTAGCCTATATAATCTAGATCTAGTTGGTGATAATATTAATAAATATTGTTTCCCATTTTAAATACTCAGGCGGTTTGTTTGAAAGTCTGACCGCAGCTCCATATTCATTGACTGTCGAAGCACCGCATAAAATGAATTAGCTTATATCCAGGGCTGGCCTGGTCTGCCTGTTATTGTGACTGAATTGTCCTACAGACAAGACCTGAAGAAGCTCTCGTTAAGTAATAAGTGTACAGCTTGCTTTTAGCCTGGCGCGGGGATCTTTCACCGGCCACTTTAACATTCTGCGACAGGGCAGGCCTTTACTTTAAGCTTTAATCTTAGCTGGTTCCGCTTTAACACAGGGTATTCTTTTGTCTTTAAGTATACCGCTTTCTTTTATCAGCCTGTAAACCCTGTGTCGGCTACCGGTATCTCATCCGCCAGGGCAAAACAATTTCCAGTTTTTAAATTAAGCTGGTGTCATTTTTAAAACCAATGATTAGGATTTTGGCACAATGCTTATTTTTCTATATACACAAGATGAATTTCACATCATTTTCTGATTTCAGTTTAAGTTTGAAAGCATGTAAAATGTCAATTTGTCCTGCTATGTGATTTTTCTTCATTTATTTTTTGCTAACCCATGGCATCACATTATGAAGGCTCTACTAATATCTTTAGGCTGGGGCCAGTACCTTAACCGACTGTCGTCAAATGAAAAAACTGACAGAAGAGCGCAATTTAATACACACAACAGATATATATGTATCCGAACAAACAAATAAATATATTGGAACATATATACATACCTTTATATATACACACTGATATATACATATATATATATATTTACATAATAAATACATTATATATGAATATATCTATATATATAATTTATTTATTTATACATATATATATATATATATATATATATATTTGTATTATATCCTTATATATTATGAATATATATATTAATTCTTATATGATATATATTTGTAAATATAAATTATATATATGTGTGTATATATATATCCTTCTGTTTGCTGGGGTAGAAAAAAAAAACTTATAATTATAATATTCTGAAGGATATTATTTTACTTGAGCGTCTTTCGTCTACACTCAAATATATATATTTGAATATACATTCAAATATATATTCAATGAATATACATTTAGACACACATGTAAATATATATATATATATATATATATATATATATATATATATATATATATATATATATATATATATATACACAAAACATGCATATATATACATACGTATATATAGACATATATACAATATTCGTCTATTCAATATTTTTACATTATATATATATATATATATATATATATATATATATATATATATATATATATATATATATATATATATATATTTATATATATATATATATATATTTATATATATTAAAAAAAATATACATATATGAAATACTTTTTACACATATTTATTTATGTTTCTATAATATATGGAAGGATATTAATTTACTCAAGTGTCTGCCTTGGGTGTTTATATAAAAAGAGAAGGGTTGAACTAATGAGAGGAATAAAAAAAATCTTTATATTCAATCTTATTTATTTATTTTGTATATGTTATAGACTGGCATACATTTTTTTCTCTCTGGTTTATGTGAAAGGAGCTTGCAGGGATTCAAATTATTATTTTTTGCATTGAAATTCATTCTTTATTAATCACAGCTATGTTGCAGGCATATAAATACTTCCCTTTGGGCTCAAGTTGCTTTGAAAGAATCCTTGTCAGTATAGAACTAGTACCAGGACCATAAATGTATGCCCCAGGGCAAATGTTAAGAAAACCTCATCATTTTACAACTCCAACTGACCAAGGACTTAAGAAATGATGCTTCTGCGCAAACTTTCTCGTCAGCCGGTAAGAGATCAACCTCCTTTTGATTGTTTAAATTTTAATCTGTGCTGAAATCATTGTGCGGGCTGGCAAAGAAAACCATGAACTTCTTGAAAGCTGTGTACTTGAGCTCATGTTATTTTTTATTTTCTGTAATTTGAAAAAAAAAAAAGTATATATATGATAATAAAAAAAAAAGTTCAGAGTATTTAATTGTTGTTTTGTCTTGTTAAAGAGAATGTATGTTGTGCAGAAGTGTAACCAACTCATTTTCAAGCCAGGACTAGCAAAAGACAAAACAAAAAGAATCATATGATATGATGGTAGTAGGAAAAAAATAAATCAGTGAACAAATGGTGGCAGATGCATGCCTTAGCAATCTGACATGGTAGCTTTAATGAAAGAAAAACAAAAATAATAAAAACACCAAAAGCCACATTCACACAGTTATGTTCAACATATATAATGAAGACAGAAAAAAACCAACCCACCAGAATGGATGTATTGTAATGAAAATGGCAGTTAGCACTGGTGATAAGAATCAAAGTGTTGGCTAATAATTCCTATTACAACAGCCAGCCTTATAATCTGAATTAAAACTATTAAATCCCATTCATCCCTTGGATCTATGCCAAACAACACACAATAAATGATATGCATAGAGGTGTGCTGATGCCCTGTGTGAGATGCAGAATGAAATAGTGTTTTTTAAAAAAAGGAGCCACCCAGTAATAAGTATGTGGCCTTTTTATGTCTAGTTTAAAGGATAGAATTAGCATGAAATGTGTTAAGAGAATAGTGTGTGCAGTTGTTGGGATAGGCATATTACTATGCAGGCCTATGTATGTATGTATATCTATCTCTACTTATTAAAGAAAAGAATGACTAAACAAAAAACAACTGTAACATGGCAGCTACACAGAGTGGGTGGGTAGGTGGATAAGGGAGGGAAAACTCGTTCAATGTAAACCAAACCGAGCTAATTGGGAATGGGTGGAGGCCCTGAAAAGGGCCGAGTAGTAGAGCCACACAACAAGCAAGCCAGGTGGTTGTTTGCTGTTGTGTTTATTTGCTGGTGGTGTACTTGGTGACAGCCTTGGTGCCTTCACTGACGGCGTGTTTGGCCAGCTCACCGGGCAGGAGGAGACGGACAGCGGTCTGGATCTCCCTGGAGGTGATGGTGCTGCGCTTGTTGTAGTGGGCAAGACGGCTGGCTTCAGCTGAAATGCGCTCAAAGATGTCGTTGACGAAGGAGTTCATGATGGACATGGCCTTGGAGGAAATGCCAGTGTCAGGGTGCACCTGCTTCAAGACTTTGTAAATGTAGATGCTGTAGCTTTCCTTTCTCCTCCTCTTCTTTTTCTTGTCACCGGTGCGTACGGCTTTAGCCTTACCGGCCTTCTTGGCTCCCTTGGAAGAAACTTTAGGTGGCATGTTGTTTTCTTTTCAACGGCTTGAACAGAAATGAGGCGAACCCACCGCCGGCCGCCCTTTTATATGAAACGGCGAGGAAATTTGGAGAGTACGAGTACGAGTACGAACGCCAAGCCGCTACGCAGCCAATCAGAACGCTCGCTTGGTGACGAACGGATTTCCTCGCCGTTTCGTATAAAAGGGCCGATCTCGCCGTTAAGTCTTCATTCATAGCCTACAGCCGCAATCGCTGTGTCGCTATACTCTTCTCGCTCCTAACCAACTCACAATGTCCGGACGTGGTAAAGGCGGTAAAGTCAAGGGAAAGTCCAAGTCTCGCTCCTCCAGGGCAGGCCTTCAATTCCCAGTCGGACGTATTCATCGTCTGTTGAGGAAAGGAAACTATGCTGAGCGTGTCGGTGCTGGTGCCCCAGTCTACCTAGCCGCCGTCCTCGAGTATTTGGCCGCTGAAGTGCTCGAGTTGGCCGGCAACGCTGCCAGAGACAACAAGAAGACAAGAATCATTCCTCGTCACCTCCAGCTGGCCATCCGTAACGACGAAGAGTTGAACAAACTTTTGTCGGGTGTCACCATCGCCCAGGGTGGTGTCCTCCCCAACATCCAGGCCGTGCTTCTGCCCAAGAAGTCACAGAAGACACCCGGTGGCAAGAGCTAAACAGTGTCACCCTGCTGCCCACTGTCCACCTAGCCTACTACTGTCCTTTTCAGGACAACCAAAGTTTACCCAATTAGCTTTCGTTGTGTGTCAATGAACAAAAATCGAGTTTTCCAACCCTACCCTACCCTACTTGTTTCAAACTGTATTAATAACGCATCAATATGTCACTCACTAGCAGTATGAGATCATTATTATAGATGTATAATACTTACACTGGTTTACACGAGCAGAACAGGGAGGGGGGCGGTCATATTAATAGTAGTAACTGGACATATTTTAGGGGTATTCGCTCATAGATACAAATGTAAATAGAATCTTTTTTTCTTTAAATGTGCTCCGTTTAACCCTTGTCTACAAGAAATAAGGGTGGTCGTTATTTTAAAATTCTATTCTTTAACCCACCGCTAGTCTACCATTTTTATTTTATATCTTCTTGTTTTTAAAAACAAATATGTTTGATTACAATCCTTCCCCCTCATTTATTTACACACTATTATTACCGCCGATCGAGCGGGCGAATTGGGTAAGAATTGGGTCAGAATATCTACATAGGTCTATAGACTAGGTCTAGATCTAGATTGTTTCATGCAGTCTATGTTGGGTTCTTTTCTAATCACTCACACACATTCATAATTCATTGAAGAGGACAGAAGCAAACACACCGTTACCCATGACAAGCGGCACAACCAAGGATTTCATTTGAACGAAGAATATTTTGTGTTATCGGCCCTGTCTGCTATTAATAGATCGCTCGGCTGGATACCGAGCGATCTAAAAATAATCTGCTAGGTATGTCGACGCTGTCTCAACGTTGTGTGGCTGCTTCTGGCCAATCAGCGTTGTTAAACTCGTACTCGTCCAATGGGAGAGCTTCGTTGCGCTAAGGGTTTGGCGGACGGTTATAAAAGGACCAGCAGCGCTGGGCTGCCACATTTCTTAAACTGACTATCATCCAGTTGAGATACCGCCATGGCCAGAACAAAACAAACCGCCCGTAAATCCACCGGAGGCAAAGCCCCACGTAAACAGCTGGCCACCAAAGCCGCCAGAAAGTCAGCACCAGCCACCGGCGGTGTTAAGAAGCCCCATCGTTACAGGCCTGGAACCGTCGCCCTGAGAGAAATCCGTCGTTACCAGAAGAGCACTGAGCTGCTCATTCGCAAGCTGCCATTCCAGCGCCTGGTCAGAGAAATCGCCCAGGACTTCAAGACTGACCTTCGCTTCCAGAGCTCCGCTGTCATGGCCCTGCAGGAGGCTAGCGAGGCTTACCTCGTCGGTCTGTTTGAAGACACCAACCTGTGCGCCATCCACGCCAAGCGTGTCACCATCATGCCCAAGGACATCCAGCTAGCCAGACGTATCCGTGGTGAGCGTGCTTAAGAGGTTTCTTTTAAGCCCAAACCACCACCCCCTGTCCTCAACCAAGGTCCTTTTTAGGACCACCTGACAACGTTCAGATTAGCAGTGAAGGTCCCCCACCTCACGAGTTTCCACCCACCCACCCACTACACCCCCTGCCCATGTCTGCCACTCTACTACTACTACTACATCTATTAGTATTATTCTGGGGGATGCGGGAGATAGGTTCTATTCATTTATCTCTTTAATTCAACTCACACATCACATTGCTATTTGAATTCGTGTATGCATGCTGTTGATATTGTTTTATTTATCTCAAATGTGAAGAAAGGAGAGAATAAATTTTATATTTTTCTTTCACACCACCCACCCACCACCCTATCCATTGCTTTTTAAAATATATAAAAAAGAAAAACCCTTTAGGGTTAGAGCTAGATATCTAGATCTTAATCGGAGAGCAGAAATTATTCTTAACGACTACACGCCATAGATTATTTAATTATTAGAAGCCTAACTAACCTATTCGTTTCACGATGTAAACAAACCACTGCGAGTACGGAGCGGAGTACGAGAATATTATTTCGTTCGTACTCGACCAATCAGCGTTCGAGATTCTCTCGTACTCGCATAATGAGCTCGCTCGTACTCGCATAATTAGGTGTAGGGAAATATTTCAGTTTTATTCGCACAAAACGGTGAAAATAACGTCTAATACCATATTTTAACATGACAAACGTGGATCTTTTCTATGCCTACACGTGTGGGCAATGAAACTCTTTATTTTTTATCCAAGGGTCGCATAGCAGAATAGGTGAAAAAATGACTTTGAAAACGACACCGTTAGCCGACAAGCCAGCAACATTCCAGTCGACACGGCAAGCTGCTTTTTCATTGGCTGGCTCATTCGCCGACCGCTTTTGGTTGGGCGGTGTCCGCCATATTGAACGAACTCGAGCCCAGGACCGTATATAAGGAGCGAGTTTCTCTGCAGACGGCGTTTTTCGAACACTCGTTCATCAACAAAGAAAAAAAATTCAATATGTCTGGCCGAGGCAAGGGTGGTAAGGGACTCGGCAAAGGAGGCGCCAAGCGTCACAGGAAGGTGTTGCGTGATAACATCCAAGGTATCACCAAGCCAGCCATCCGTCGTCTTGCTCGCAGAGGTGGTGTCAAACGTATCTCTGGTCTGATCTACGAAGAAACCAGAGGTGTCCTCAAGGTGTTCCTTGAAAATGTCATCCGTGATGCCGTCACCTACACTGAGCACGCCAAGAGGAAGACCGTCACTGCTATGGATGTCGTCTATGCTCTGAAACGTCAAGGTCGCACCCTGTACGGCTTCGGCGGTTAAACTCAACCCAGGACCACCCATTTGTTCTACCCATCCGGCCCTTATTAGGGCCACCCATACGTTTCCGAATTAGCTCGAGTGGTTGTAACCCCTACACGAATGTTTTCCATACCTACCCCTTACTTACTGAGTTACTTCTTCCTCCTTATTACTTAGGTTTGATTGTACAATTATTTGGTTGTAGCCTACTTAGTTTATTTATTTAATTTGGGCAGAGTGGTCATCTTTCCTTTGGTTTTTAAGGGGTTTGTTTCCATGGGTGGGGAGGGTCGAGGTAGCCTACCGTGAAGGCACAAAAGAAACAAACAAAAAATATTTCGATATTACAAAAGTGTTCACAGGTATGTGGTGAACTTAGGAAAGAGTACAGGTGGTAAGAATAGGTGTCCAGTGGGGTAAAAACAAAAGACAAAAGATGAAAAAAAGTCTACAACACGTGGTGTTCCCAAGCGGTCACCCATCTAAGTACTAACCACGCCCGACGTTGCTTGACTGCGGTGATCGGACGAGAACCGGTATTTTCAACGTGGTATGGCCGTAGACATCGGTGTGAGAAAATTGGGGCTTATAAATATACTCAAACGAAATCAGCAGTTATTCGTCCTTTTCTGGCTACAATAATGATTTCACTGCTTTCCTCATATTATTTCAATAATAAAAAACGCCCTAAATCGCCACAAAAGCGAAACATTGTTTTAATATCGAATACTATGTGCCTTTTTTTCCCTCTACAGCCATTGGTCGCTATTTTTAACCTGAGGCGGTAACCACCGGTAGACTTCCCTGAGCTACTAATTTTCGAGCATCGCGCGTTGTAAAATACAAAATAAATACATTTTCCCCATTTTCCTTGACTAAAATCAGAAAACCAGGTGCCCCCTGCATCCGACCTGTCCTTTAACTATCGCTTTCATGTGAAATGATCTATCGGAAAGGCGATACTTTAACTTTTTTGGGTCTCCCGCTCACTCACTCCTTCCGAAACATTCTGCACGAATTCATTCAATTTTAATCCAACTCATCACATAGATCTAGATCTAGCCGCCTACAAGTCTACTAATTTAATGTTTGAGAAATAGTTCAATGCTTTTCATTTATTAATTATTCTTTTAACCTTTTCCCACGACAACTGGCACATTTATTTTCAGTCTATTAATATTCTGGCTTTATTTTAAAACACGCAACTAGGCGTCGATCTAGAATTCTAGATCTAACGCTCTAGCTTAACTAAAATAATATAAACAGGAGGGTGGATCTATTCAAAATACTGTTTCAAAAATTACAATAATAATTTCACGGTGAAAAAAAAAAGGCAGGCGATCCATGGTAAATTAAATGCTAATTAAGGATGTTGCTTAAAAGGTTAGGTTGGCCTGGGACGCCAGTATTTCTCTAGAGTCTAGATCTAGAATTTCTAGATTCTGTAGGAATGAGTAGCCTAGGTATTAATAATTGAATGCATTAGTAATTATTAGTAGCTAACATAAGATTTAGTTCAGTAAAAACTAATAGATCTAGATTTTAGGTCCAATGTTGGCTATCAGACTTGATGCTTGATTGTAATGATTATTAGGTTTGAGCAATTAATTTTTTTAAACATTTTTTTAATTATTAGTATTAGTGAGAAGTCATCATTAGTGGGAGTAAATTTACTTCTTTCCAGTCTGGTTCTGGGTTTCCTTGTAGCCTATATAATCTAGATCTAGTTGGTGATAATATTAATAAATATTGTTTCCCATTTTAAATACTCAGGCGGTTTGTTTGAAAGTCTGACCGCAGCTCCATATTCATTGACTGTCGAAGCACCGCATAAAATGAATTAGCTTATATCCAGGGCTGGCCTGGTCTGCCTGTTATTGTGACTGAATTGTCCTACAGACAAGACCTGAAGAAGCTCTCGTTAAGTAATAAGTGTACAGCTTGCTTTTAGCCTGGCGCGGGGATCTTTCACCGGCCACTTTAACATTCTGCGACAGGGCAGGCCTTTACTTTAAGCTTTAATCTTAGCTGGTTCCGCTTTAACACAGGGTATTCTTTTGTCTTTAAGTATACCGCTTTCTTTTATCAGCCTGTAAACCCTGTGTCGGCTACCGGTATCTCATCCGCCAGGGCAAAACAATTTCCAGTTTTTAAATTAAGCTGGTGTCATTTTTAAAACCAATGATTAGGATTTTGGCACAATGCTTATTTTTCTATATACACAAGATGAATTTCACATCATTTTCTGATTTCAGTTTAAGTTTGAAAGCATGTAAAATGTCAATTTGTCCTGCTATGTGATTTTTCTTCATTTATTTTTTGCTAACCCATGGCATCACATTATGAAGGCTCTACTAATATCTTTAGGCTGGGGCCAGTACCTTAACCGACTGTCGTCAAATGAAAAAACTGACAGAAGAGCGCAATTTAATACACACAACAGATATATATGTATCCGAACAAACAAATAAATATATTGGAACATATATACATACCTTTATATATACACACTGATATATACATATATATATATATTTACATAATAAATACATTATATATGAATATATCTATATATATAATTTATTTATTTATACATATATATATATATATATATATATATATTTGTATTATATCCTTATATATTATGAATATATATATTAATTCTTATATGATATATATTTGTAAATATAAATTATATATATGTGTGTATATATATATCCTTCTGTTTGCTGGGGTAGAAAAAAAAAACTTATAATTATAATATTCTGAAGGATATTATTTTACTTGAGCGTCTTTCGTCTACACTCAAATATATATATTTGAATATACATTCAAATATATATTCAATGAATATACATTTAGACACACATGTAAATATATATATATATATATATATATATATATATATATATATATATATATATATATATATATATATATATACACAAAACATGCATATATATACATACGTATATATAGACATATATACAATATTCGTCTATTCAATATTTTTACATTATATATATATATATATATATATATATATATATATATATATATATATATATATATATATATATATTATATATATATATATATATATATTATATATATATATAAAAAAAATATACATATATGAAATACTTTTTACACATATTTATTTATGTTTCTATAATATATGGAAGGATATTAATTTACTCAAGTGTCTGCCTTGGGTGTTTATATAAAAAGAGAAGGGTTGAACTAATGAGAGGAATAAAAAAAATCTTTATATTCAATCTTATTTATTTATTTTGTATATGTTATAGACTGGCATACATTTTTTTTCTCTCTGGTTTATGTGAAAGGAGCTTGCAGGGATTCAAATTATTATTTTTTGCATTGAAATTCATTCTTTATTAATCACAGCTATGTTGCAGGCATATAAATACTTCCCTTTGGGCTCAAGTTGCTTTGAAAGAATCCTTGTCAGTATAGAACTAGTACCAGGACCATAAATGTATGCCCCAGGGCAAATGTTAAGAAAACCTCATCATTTTACAACTCCAACTGACCAAGGACTTAAGAAATGATGCTTCTGCGCAAACTTTCTCGTCAGCCGGTAAGAGATCAACCTCCTTTTGATTGTTTAAATTTTAATCTGTGCTGAAATCATTGTGCGGGCTGGCAAAGAAAACCATGAACTTCTTGAAAGCTGTGTACTTGAGCTCATGTTATTTTTTATTTTCTGTAATTTGAAAAAAAAAAAAGTATATATATGATAATAAAAAAAAAAGTTCAGAGTATTTAATTGTTGTTTTGTCTTGTTAAAGAGAATGTATGTTGTGCAGAAGTGTAACCAACTCATTTTCAAGCCAGGACTAGCAAAAGACAAAACAAAAAGAATCATATGATATGATGGTAGTAGGAAAAAAATAAATCAGTGAACAAATGGTGGCAGATGCATGCCTTAGCAATCTGACATGGTAGCTTTAATGAAAGAAAAACAAAAATAATAAAAACACCAAAAGCCACATTCACACAGTTATGTTCAACATATATAATGAAGACAGAAAAAAACCAACCCACCAGAATGGATGTATTGTAATGAAAATGGCAGTTAGCACTGGTGATAAGAATCAAAGTGTTGGCTAATAATTCCTATTACAACAGCCAGCCTTATAATCTGAATTAAAACTATTAAATCCCATTCATCCCTTGGATCTATGCCAAACAACACACAATAAATGATATGCATAGAGGTGTGCTGATGCCCTGTGTGAGATGCAGAATGAAATAGTGTTTTTTAAAAAAAGGAGCCACCCAGTAATAAGTATGTGGCCTTTTTATGTCTAGTTTAAAGGATAGAATTAGCATGAAATGTGTTAAGAGAATAGTGTGTGCAGTTGTTGGGATAGGCATATTACTATGCAGGCCTATGTATGTATGTATATCTATCTCTACTTATTAAAGAAAAGAATGACTAAACAAAAAACAACTGTAACATGGCAGCTACACAGAGTGGGTGGGTAGGTGGATAAGGGAGGGAAAACTCGTTCAATGTAAACCAAACCGAGCTAATTGGGAATGGGTGGAGGCCCTGAAAAGGGCCGAGTAGTAGAGCCACACAACAAGCAAGCCAGGTGGTTGTTTGCTGTTGTGTTTATTTGCTGGTGGTGTACTTGGTGACAGCCTTGGTGCCTTCACTGACGGCGTGTTTGGCCAGCTCACCGGGCAGGAGGAGACGGACAGCGGTCTGGATCTCCCTGGAGGTGATGGTGCTGCGCTTGTTGTAGTGGGCAAGACGGCTGGCTTCAGCTGAAATGCGCTCAAAGATGTCGTTGACGAAGGAGTTCATGATGGACATGGCCTTGGAGGAAATGCCAGTGTCAGGGTGCACCTGCTTCAAGACTTTGTAAATGTAGATGCTGTAGCTTTCCTTTCTCCTCCTCTTCTTTTTCTTGTCACCGGTGCGTACGGCTTTAGCCTTACCGGCCTTCTTGGCTCCCTTGGAAGAAACTTTAGGTGGCATGTTGTTTTCTTTTCAACGGCTTGAACAGAAATGAGGCGAACCCACCGCCGGCCGCCCTTTTATATGAAACGGCGAGGAAATTTGGAGAGTACGAGTACGAGTACGAACGCCAAGCCGCTACGCAGCCAATCAGAACGCTCGCTTGGTGACGAACGGATTTCCTCGCCGTTTCGTATAAAAGGGCCGATCTCGCCGTTAAGTCTTCATTCATAGCCTACAGCCGCAATCGCTGTGTCGCTATACTCTTCTCGCTCCTAACCAACTCACAATGTCCGGACGTGGGTAAAGGCGGTAAAGTCAAGGGAAAGTCCAAGTCTCGCTCCTCCAGGGCAGGCCTTCAATTCCCAGTCGGACGTATTCATCGTCTGTTGAGGAAAGGAAACTATGCTGAGCGTGTCGGTGCTGGTGCCCCAGTCTACCTAGCCGCCGTCCTCGAGTATTTGGCCGCTGAAGTGCTCGAGTTGGCCGGCAACGCTGCCAGAGACAACAAGAAGACAAGAATCATTCCTCGTCACCTCCAGCTGGCCATCCGTAACGACGAAGAGTTGAACAAACTTTTGTCGGGTGTCACCATCGCCCAGGGTGGTGTCCTCCCCAACATCCAGGCCGTGCTTCTGCCCAAGAAGTCACAGAAGACACCCGGTGGCAAGAGCTAAACAGTGTCACCCTGCTGCCCACTGTCCACCTAGCCTACTACTGTCCTTTTCAGGACAACCAAAGTTTACCCAATTAGCTTTCGTTGTGTGTCAATGAACAAAAATCGAGTTTTCCAACCCTACCCTACCCTACTTGTTTCAAACTGTATTAATAACGCATCAATATGTCACTCACTAGCAGTATGAGATCATTATTATAGATGTATAATACTTACACTGGTTTACACGAGCAGAACAGGGAGGGGGGCGGTCATATTAATAGTAGTAACTGGACATATTTTAGGGGTATTCGCTCATAGATACAAATGTAAATAGAATCTTTTTTTCTTTAAATGTGCTCCGTTTAACCCTTGTCTACAAGAAATAAGGGTGGTCGTTATTTTAAAATTCTATTCTTTAACCCACCGCTAGTCTACCATTTTTATTTTATATCTTCTTGTTTTTAAAAACAAATATGTTTGATTACAATCCTTCCCCCTCATTTATTTACACACTATTATTACCGCCGATCGAGCGGGCGAATTGGGTAAGAATTGGGTCAGAATATCTACATAGGTCTATAGACTAGGTCTAGATCTAGATTGTTTCATGCAGTCTATGTTGGGTTCTTTTCTAATCACTCACACACATTCATAATTCATTGAAGAGGACAGAAGCAAACACACCGTTACCCATGACAAGCGGCACAACCAAGGATTTCATTTGAACGAAGAATATTTTGTGTTATCGGCCCTGTCTGCTATTAATAGATCGCTCGGCTGGATACCGAGCGATCTAAAAATAATCTGCTAGGTATGTCGACGCTGTCTCAACGTTGTGTGGCTGCTTCTGGCCAATCAGCGTTGTTAAACTCGTACTCGTCCAATGGGAGAGCTTCGTTGCGCTAAGGGTTTGGCGGACGGTTATAAAAGGACCAGCAGCGCTGGGCTGCCACATTTCTTAAACTGACTATCATCCAGTTGAGATACCGCCATGGCCAGAACAAAACAAACCGCCCGTAAATCCACCGGAGGCAAAGCCCCACGTAAACAGCTGGCCACCAAAGCCGCCAGAAAGTCAGCACCAGCCACCGGCGGTGTTAAGAAGCCCCATCGTTACAGGCCTGGAACCGTCGCCCTGAGAGAAATCCGTCGTTACCAGAAGAGCACTGAGCTGCTCATTCGCAAGCTGCCATTCCAGCGCCTGGTCAGAGAAATCGCCCAGGACTTCAAGACTGACCTTCGCTTCCAGAGCTCCGCTGTCATGGCCCTGCAGGAGGCTAGCGAGGCTTACCTCGTCGGTCTGTTTGAAGACACCAACCTGTGCGCCATCCACGCCAAGCGTGTCACCATCATGCCCAAGGACATCCAGCTAGCCAGACGTATCCGTGGTGAGCGTGCTTAAGAGGTTTCTTTTAAGCCCAAACCACCACCCCCTGTCCTCAACCAAGGTCCTTTTTAGGACCACCTGACAACGTTCAGATTAGCAGTGAAGGTCCCCCACCTCACGAGTTTCCACCCACCCACCCACTACACCCCCTGCCCATGTCTGCCACTCTACTACTACTACTACATCTATTAGTATTATTCTGGGGGATGCGGGAGATAGGTTCTATTCATTTATCTCTTTAATTCAACTCACACATCACATTGCTATTTGAATTCGTGTATGCATGCTGTTGATATTGTTTTATTTATCTCAAATGTGAAGAAAGGAGAGAATAAATTTTATATTTTTCTTTCACCCACCCACCCACCACCCTATCCATTGCTTTTTAAAATATATAAAAAAGAAAAACCCTTTAGGGTTAGAGCTAGATATCTAGATCTTAATCGGAGAGCAGAAATTATTCTTAACGACTACACGCCATAGATTATTTAATTATTAGAAGCCTAACTAACCTATTCGTTTCACGATGTAAACAAACCACTGCGAGTACGGAGCGGAGTACGAGAATATTATTTCGTTCGTACTCGACCAATCAGCGTTCGAGATTCTCTCGTACTCGCATAATGAGCTCGCTCGTACTCGCATAATTAGGTGTAGGGAAATATTTCAGTTTTATTCGCACAAAACGGTGAAAATAACGTCTAATACCATATTTTAACATGACAAACGTGGATCTTTTCTATGCCTACACGTGTGGGCAATGAAACTCTTTATTTTTTATCCAAGGGTCGCATAGCAGAATAGGTGAAAAAATGACTTTGAAAACGACACCGTTAGCCGACAAGCCAGCAACATTCCAGTCGACACGGCAAGCTGCTTTTTCATTGGCTGGCTCATTCGCCGACCGCTTTTGGTTGGGCGGTGTCCGCCATATTGAACGAACTCGAGCCCAGGACCGTATATAAGGAGCGAGTTTCTCTGCAGACGGCGTTTTTCGAACACTCGTTCATCAACAAAGAAAAAAAATTCAATATGTCTGGCCGAGGCAAG
>NW_026734118.1:0-42733 GCF_028476545.2 Physella acuta
AATTTTTACTTCGTTTTCTTCAAGTTTGTTAAAAAAATGTAATTAGGAATCAGAAGGATGGAGGGGTAAAAAAAACACCGAACAACAGAAGACTAGAAAATAAAAGGACGCAAATGAAAAAGTTGCCCCGGGGGGGGGGCACTTAAAATATTTTGGGGGGGGGGGGGGGCCGGTAGACTTTCTTCGGGGGGGGGGGCGGACAATGTTAAAAGTATATATTTTCTATATAAATTATATAAAATTTCATTTCGATCGGGTGGGGGGGGGGGGGGGGGCTAAGTCCCCCCCCCCCCCCCCCCCCGACGAGATGCCAGGAAGAAACTCAGGTGTTTGTCGGGTAATGTTGTAGAGGGAGATGCTTATTTAGAAAAAATAAAAAAGGAAATTTCAAATTGTATTTTAAAACCAAGAAAAACATTTAAGTGCGCTAAAAAGGTGTTTGTTTGAGTGTGTGTAGGCAGAGGCGTTGCGAGGCGGGGGCGGGGGGGGGGGGGGGTGCGGACCGTAGCGGCTGACACCAAGACAAAAAATTGCAAAATATAAAGAAGAAAAATGCTTTTTGCAACTTCAATTTATGATTATTTAGAGTTAAAAAATCTTTTAAGTTTTAAATTGACGTTCCCGAAAAAAAAAAGGGGGGGGGGGGGGGGGGGCACCATGCTAAGCATCGAGAAAACCATGAAATGTTGATTTTTTTTTTTAAATTAAAATAATCTGTTCGAAAATTCACGCGATTTGGCAAAAATGTGAGGGGAGGGGTTATGACACCGAATGTTTCACCGAATGGACAAGAACCAATGTATGCTTACTGAAAATTTGTTAGCGGTAGAGATACGGTTAGTTAAATGTGTTTAGTTTTAATAAAACCAACTGTAGCCTACTCCTTAGTATACCACACATTTAAAGACAATTCAATAAAAGGAAACTCGAAAATTTTGGACATACGTCAGTCAGTTCTGATCAGTTGTCTAGACTGGGTTTTACCGTGTTTTTTTTTGTGGGGGTGGGGGAGGAAGGGCAATTTTCATGTATATATATATATATATATATATATATATATATATATATATATATATATATATATATATATATATATATATATATATATATATATTATATATATATATATATATAATTAAAAGTATTAAAGACGGTAAGTGAGTGACAGCTATAATTTTTCTTGGCCCATGGGGAGATATGAGGTTCTAATCCCCCCCCCCCCCAACCAATCCACCCAACTCCCCCCCCCCCCCATCAGACTGCCTACGCCATTGGTTTTGATACTCCCCGTTACGTCAGTACCGGCCACATCGCCTCCTATCAGACAAAAGTTAGTCCTGTGAGTCGCTGGTGACGTCATTTCCCACGGTGCTCAAGCCATTTTTAGACCAGTTGGTGTGTGCGATTGTGAGTGAGTGTGTGTGTGTGTATGTATGCGTGTATGTGTGTATGCATATGTGTGCGTGTGTGTAAGACAGAGTGTGCTTGTTTTTTATAAATACAATTTCTACTTCTTTATTGAGGATTAATTATTATTTTCTCTTTCATTATGCTCGGAATATTTTTACATGCGTAAAAATCAGAAGCTACACCAAACGACGCTATAACTTATATCATCTTACAAGCAAATTAAGCTCTGTTATTGAATTGTCATACTACCTCACAATTGAAAAACTACGTCTTTTTTAAGCCAATGAGATGGTAGAATTTAAATAGTACTATACAAATGCAAAAAAATGTGGGAGACTAATCCGTCGAATGGTAGAGCATAAGACTGCTAACCCGAAAGCCTCGAGTTCGAAATCCGGGTTCAAGAACGTAGAAAGTCCCTAAGGCCACCCAACTCTGATGGGTAAATAACTCACGTTAGGGAAAGTAAAGCGGCTGGGCATTGTGCTGACTTCTCTTGCCCCATAGTCCGTCAAGGAACTGTAGTTATAGAACTTAACCAAATAATTAAAAGAATGTCGGAGTATGGATGTTCTATTGAAAGTTGTGTATGTAGGATGGATGGATTCAGGGACGTTCTACTGGCTGGACTCAGATTCGAACTCGAGACTTTCGGGTTAGCAGCCCAGCGCTCTACCGCTTAGGCCACACCGTGTTACGGGGTGTTAATTAAACGGTGTTTGATTGGTTTATTGAGGGTGTCAATATGGCAGAATTAAGAGGGTTCATGTAAAAAGCAAGGAGGGGTATTTAAAATCCTGTGAAAGGTGAATGTGTGGGGGCGGGTGTTGAGGGAGGTAAAGAACGTCTTCACTTTGGCAGAGTCTGGGGTCAATATAACCTTTGAAAATTTCTAACCGAATTTTTAAAAAAATTTCATTTGATTTCTAGCTGTCATTTGTTTTCTCATTAAAGCACACAAAAAACATGGCCCGGTTAAAAAGGGCTTCCATTCAAGTGCTCCCAATATTATTTCTATTTTTTTTAATTTCACCTTTTCATTTGCGTCCTTGTATTTTCTAGTCTTCTGTTGTTCGGTGTTTTTTACCCCTCCATCCTTCTGATTCCTAATTACAATTTTTTAAAACAAACTTGAAGGAAACGAAGTAAAAATTTAAAGTAAAAATGTACAAAGGCAACACTAGCCAAAATTTGGGACATTGGTTCCGCCTGTGGGGCCATTGTTTCTTCCAGGCGTCTCTTAGGGGAGCAGCTACCGTCCCCCCCCCCCCCCACAAGGACGAAATTGAATTTATATTTTAAACAAAATTTTGTCCGCCCCCCCCCCCCCCAATTTTAAATGCCGCCCCCCCCCCCCACGTGGTGGTTGATGGCCGTGAACGGCCTAGGTTGGAAGACAGGTCGTAGAAAAGGCCGCATGAGAGCACAAGCCTTAAGAATAGCGTTAAAGGCAAAACAGATTTTTTTTTTAACTGGAGATGAAACTCGAGAGTAACTGGAAACTCGAGAGTAACTAAACATGTTTAGTGCAAAGACAGACTTTGGTAAAAGTATCAAGTCATAATCTAAATCAGTGGCGTAGCGAGGTCGGGTGTCACCCGGTGCGGCACTTAATGGTGTCACCCCCCCCCCCCCCCAGACAGAGGCATAGAGACCCTTCCCAGGGACAAACTTTCAAATTTTCGATTTGCACCCCCCCCCCCTCAAGTTTTCGATTTGCACCCCCCCCCCTCAAACTTTCGATTTGCATCCCCCCCCCTCGAGTTTTTCTCTATATATTTTGCTATTATTTGCCTTGGTGTCACCCCCCTAAATGGTGTCACCCGGTGCGGTCCGCACCCCCCGCCCCCTCGCTACGCCCCTGATCTAAATGGGTTGACCGGAAGTAAGCAGGATTGATCTTTTAAGTAGACAGACATATATCGAGCACGCCGGACAAACTCAAACAAGCCGGAGAGACATGCAACAAACCGGACAGATCCAAGCAAGTTGGAAAGGCCTGAAGCAAGCCGGACATATTTAAGCAAGATGGACACATCTTTAGGCAAGCCGGATTTACCTTAAGCAATCCGATGTTCAGCAAGCCGGACAGATTCAAACAAGCCGGAGACAGATAAGCCGGACAGATTTAAACAAGCCGGACAGATTCAAACAAGCCGGACAGATTCAAACAAACCGGACAGATTCAAACAAACCGGACAGATTCAAACAAACCGGACAGATTCAAACAAACCGGACAGATTCAAACAAACCGGACAGATTCAAACAAGCCGGACAGATTAAAACAAACCGGACAGATTCAAACAAGCCGGAGACAGATAAGCCGGACAGATTCAAACAAGCCGGACAGATTCAAACAAACCGGACAGATAAGCCGGACAGACTCAAACAAACCGGACAGATTCAAACAGACCGGACAGATTCAAACAAGCCGGAGACAGATAAGCCGGACAGATTCAAACAAGCCGGAGACAGATAAGCCGGACAGATTCAAACAAGCCGGACAGAATGAAGCAGACACCAGTCTCAAACTAAAATGTCTATCACCTCCTAGCTAAAAAAAAATTACATGATCTAAACATAGCTCTAATACAAAATACGTCACGAAATTTACATTTCGAAATGATTTAATTAATTTATTAATTAAATAATTTAATTAGGGGAAAAACCATTTCTGTACATGACATGTGGTGCTAAAGATAGTACACAAAGAGGAGACTATCAACAATCCAAAATAGTACCAGTTAGTTCACATGCTTCTAACATAATTCCTAAACATATCGTAGGAAAAATTGAACTTGTGATATGTTCATCTGATGGAATAGAGCAGGGGTGTGCAAAGTGCGGCCCGCGGGCCACATGCGGCCTACCACAGAGTTTTTTGTGGCCCACTAGACATTCAGAAAACCCCGCCTTGAACTGAGATTTGCTTCATGTTCGCGAACGAAAGTTCGTCTCGTATTTTTCCCATTAGAGCGGCTATGTCAATGTGCATGAGAAGGCAGTGAAAATACGCACTTTTTCAGTTAGTCAGTTTTGTCAATGCAACAGTAAAGTTTTAAAATTTCCAAATTAAGTGAAGCCATGAATCCTCCGGAAAAGCGTAACATTGGTGATGAATCCCATGTGTTCAATGGAAAATTGACACACAAATAGTTCGTTGGTAACACAGGCGAATTTGTATTTATTGATTTTTATTATTCCATTTATAATTTGTCTGAAATGAAATGTAATGTTAACTAAAGAATACAATAATTTTAAACGGTGCGGCCCTCCGTTAAAATACGCTAACACAAAGTGGCCATCGAGCCAAAACTATTGCCCACCCCTGGAATAGAGGACATTAGAATAGAGCGCGATGGTCAAAAATAGCACGCTTAATATTTAAAAAAAAAAAAAAACGGTCGTATTAGATGAGACCATTGAACACTTTATTGAATGTGAGGTTAGATTTTTATCAAATCATACACGATAAATACAACACATCAAAAGCGTAAAGTTTTAGCAAAATTAATGTTTACAGTTAAACATACCAAATATAATTTTTTTTTCCAATCTAAATAACAACAGTTATCAATTTGAATGGAGCGACTTCCGTCTTCCAGATACTATCATTAGGTCTAATATCCGGTATAACTTTCCTTAGCACATGCGCAGAAATAAAGAATACTATGTTACCCAACCGTTCTGACCGGTTCTAGTGACATGCGCACAAACCCCAATGACATGCGCACAAACCCCAATGACATGCGCACTAAACACTAAACCCGTTGGCCGAGTTGTTTCTTTATCTGTACGTCATTGAAAACATTAAAAAGCTGAGTTGACGATTTCAATCCAGTTTAATTATTAATTTAAGACAGTTTAAAACCGTATTGATTAAAGCACGGAATACTGCCGGTGTTTTAAAACTAATACGTTTTGAACAAGGAAGAAACTCGTTTGTTCCACGGTTGTGCTATGATTCTTCTTCTTCGTTCTTAATTTTTAATGTTGGATGGGTATTTCCTCCAACACAATTAAATATTACGTGTTATGCACTCCGATTTCAGCCTGCTTTTCTTTTTCGATTTGCTTTTATAGCCTTTGTGCAACCACGAACAAACTACAAGGCAGCAGTTGGTTCATTTTGTAGTTGTCTCTCCTAAATGGGCTGCTGTTCCCAGCTATCGAGCTTAATCTGCCAGGGGTTCAAACTCGAGACTTTTCGGTTTAGCAACTATCAACCGTCCCCACCACGCCGATCGAATTTTTTGGTTACGCTTGATTGGTCATTGTGAAAACATAGGTTGGACATTTCGATACTAATCTATTCCCACATTTGGTAGACTCACCCTAAATCTGATCCTAATTTGCTCTAGATAGACCAAAACAAAGCGTTGAGTCTAACATAACAATATTGACAGTAATAACGACTCCAACCCTCACCCCAAACCTCATGTTGAGACTATTATTGAATCACCTAGTCGGAGTATCCGTAAGAGCCGTTTATTTTAATAGTAGTACGAAGTTGAACTGACAACAAAAACTGCTTTAAACAAAGAAAAAAACAACGCTTGAATTAATGAAGCAGTGGTTAAAATTGTTTTTCAGTTGTAACTATTACATTAAATTTTTTTTTAAAAAGTTGTTATCAGTAATTATTACTTGAAGTAGAATATTATGCATTTCAGTAGTTTCTATTTGAAGTAAGCAATAATTTATATCAGTAACCGCTTTCTGTAGTAAAATATAATTTATACGAGTGACAACTACTTGAAGTAAACTATAATTTAAATCAGTAACTGTTACTGAATTTATATGAGCGATAACTACTTGAAGTGAAAGAGGGTTGACATCAACGGTCGTTTTTTGTCAGATTTTTAAAACACAACAATAGACATTAACAATAAAAGAAAAGGAACACAAATTCGGTGCTATGGATCAGGATTTAACTTCATTTTGACGAAGCGAAGTACTACTACTAGAGGAGTCTAAATTTAGAGAGTCATGTCTACCCCCCCCCCCCCCCCTCACACACACACATACACACGCACACATTAAAAAACAAAACATACTATAACGACAAACAATAACACTTAAATGCTGTGATAGCGGTTAAAAATACAACACAATTTAGCACCCACACCTAATCCTGATTGATAGCACTGTTCCTATCATTAAAATATACCCTCCCCTACCCCCCCCCCCTCCAACCCTAGCCCCAAACTTTTTAATTTCACGCTCCTGGTTTTAAAACCAATCGACTTCAATTAAACCTGTCCTTTCAGCCGTTCAGCCGCTGAGCTGTCATGATGGCATGCTGTCTCCGGCGGTGCTGGGTGGGGGTTGAGGGGGGGGGGGGGGGGGGGGGAGAGGAGGAATAAAACAGCTGACCTCCGTTTCAACAAATTATCTTTAATGAATAAACACATCGCCATTTTGTGGTTGAAGCGAAGCATCGTTTTCAAGTTAAATTAGCGAAACAAAAACAGAAATTTGGCATTAACACAATCGACAGCGATATTTTATTACTTGTGAACGTGTATTTTTTTAAAAAATATAGGCTAATTACGCATATATATATATATATATATATATATATATATATATATATATATATATATATATATATATATATATATATATATACATACTTACATGAGCGAAAATGAAGAGAGCTGCCCAAAACCGAGTCTGACGGAAAGGTGTGACTACAGCTCTTTGATCTGCAGAGGCCACAAAGGAATAAGTCATATAAGTCATAATTGTGTGTGTAAGTGTGTGTGTGTATGTGTGTGTGCTTTTTTAATCACGCTTTAAGTAATTCAGCAAAGTCCGCCCATCCATTCCGTAATGTCCACCATCCACTCCCCCTGTCTTCTCTTCTCTACCCCCCCCCCCCCCCCCCACAATCCGCCACAGTGTCCTGCATTATCGTTTCTGACAGGCCTTTGTATTGTGTCCCGTGTCCTTATCATCGCAGTTTCTTTGCTTTGCTGATACCTAGCAACTTCTCAAAGGGACCAATCACAACCCTGATTCTTCCACGAACCTCTACATTTTTTATATCATCTATGTATGAGATCCTTAGGTGTTTGTGTTGAAATCTCATTTCTGGATTCTTCGTTGAATGTTTGCATTGAGGATCCATGCCTCGAATCCATGAAAGAAGACGGACATGACCAGTGACCGCATGAGTTTAATAGGTTTAATACTATAACAACATGTTTTGCATGTGGATTTAAAGTTGCGAACATCTCTTATAATTGTATATCTCGCAAAATCTATTTATACATTAGATTCAGAGTTGCCTGCCCTCCCTATATTACATATCTCGCAAAATCTATTTATACTATGTTTGTAGATTTAGATTTGTGTGCACATCTTCAGTTGTATATCTCGCAAAATCTATTTATAAATTATTTGTAGATTTAGAGTTGCGTGCACCCCATCCAGTTGTTGGCCAATAGCTCGTAAAATAAATTTATACAATTTTTGGCAGATGTAGAGATACGTGCGTCCCATCCAGTTGTGTACCTCGCAAAACCTATTTATACACTACTTGTACAAGTACGTATTCTGTAGTTTTAAATTTTAAAAATTGAATTCGGAAGCTGATTAAATACGTAATAAAATCTAGTTTCCGTGTGCACTCGACAACTTTAAAAATATAAATCTTTGCAATGCTGTACGCCAAATCAATAATTTAACGCTCTTGAAATGCGTTACATAAAAACAACATGGAAACACACACAAAAAAATTTTAAACTGCTGAAACCGATCGATCACTTGGTTGTCGTTCTTGGCTTGTTGGGTTGTCAGGGGAGAGAAATCTAATACTTAACCTTTGACCCCGTCTTTCACTCACTCTCTCACCCGGTCATTTACCTATCACTTCACCGCCCCCCCCCCCACCCCGGCTCGCTCCCCCACAACCCCCTCCTCATCAATTCTATCAAGCGTCCTCCCTTTACATATTCCCCTCACACTTTCTCTCACTCCGTTAAGCAACGCACTCATCAATTCTATCGTCGGGATGCCAGACAGTCCATTTTAACCCACACCCAACCTTTTGATTCTCTCGGTCCCTATCCCACCCCTATACCACCCATATCCCACCCCTATCCCACCCCTATCCTACCCCTATCCCACCCATATCCCACCCCTATCCCACACCTATCCCACACCTATCTCACCTCTATCCCACCCCTATCCCACACCTATCCCACACCTATCCCACCCCTATCCCACCCCTATCCCACCCCTATCCCACCCGTATCCTACCCCTATCCCACCCCTATCCCCTCCCTATCCCACCCCTATCCCCTCCCTATCCCACCCCTATCCCCTCCCTATCCCACCCCTATCCCACCCCTATCCCACCCCTATCTCACCCCTATCCCACCCTATCCCACCCTATCCCACCCCTATCCCACCCTATCCCACCCCTATCCCCTCCCTATCCCACCCCTATCCCACCCCTATCCCACCCCTATCCCACCCCTATCCATTCCCTCGCACATTCAATTTATTCTTCAACAAAAACACACTCTCCTATTGCCTAGGATATTCACTTTCCAATTTCTTAAATTATTCACATACCCGTAGTCTCACCTTAGGTGGGTAGAGGTTACGACTACTAACCCGAAAATCTCGAGTTCGAATCCCGTGTTTGTAGAACATCCTTGATTGCACGCAGCTCTGATGGGTACCCGACTCGATTTAGGGAAAGTGAAGGCGGCTGGGCTTATCAAACTGACCACGCTATCCCCTCATATGCCGAGGTCACTGTAACAAGCAAACTCTACTTCACCTGTGCCATGGACCTTCAGGTTCGAAAGGGTTACTTTAATTAATATGTCCCCCCCCCCCCCCCCCAAAAAAAATCTTTAGATCTGACATTAGACTTGAAAAAACAGGTCTACGCATTTAGTCTAAGCCCACGAAGCCCACATGCTTTGATGGCTACAAGTAGCCCACAATGTTCACTTAGTCACTTAAGTCCACAATCTCTGGTAGGTCCCAATAAGCCTACAAAGTTTATTTGATCCCAATAAGCCAACAAAATTTATTAAGCCCCAATAAGCCCACGAGGTCCCAATGAGCCCACAAGCTCTCAATAAGCCCACATGGTCCCAATAAGCCCACAAGGTCCCAATAAGCCCACGAGGTCCCAATAAGCCACAATCATTAGAAGGTCATACAAAACCAACAATCTCCACCAGGTCAACTCACAACGATCAACTTGGTCTTGTTTTCATGACGTAGCAACATTCACCCAATCACTTCCACATCTCCAATCATTTACCCCCCCCCCCCAAACCCTTGACCAATCACTTCAATCCCACAACGCCACCACTTTCCACCTCTTCTCCAACCACTCTCCATCCCTCCAAAAATGTCACTCTCCAAACCCAACCACCCTCCATCCCTGCAATATATCACTTTCCAAACCCCATCACCCTCCAACCCCACCATTATCCAACCCCACCACCTCATCACTCTCCGACCCCCTCCTCCCACAACCAACCCCCACACACCCACTTCAACCAAACAACCCAACACCCACAACCTAATACACCCCACACACCATCACCACATCAACACCATGTGAACACAACACCCCTCACTAAATTCAACACTCCCCAAACTGCGTACGCATCAGATTTCAATAAACTCTCGAACACAACACTACGAAATAAATAACCAAAAATCAATCGATTTAAACGCCCCTTGCTCAAGCCTCGATTTTTGCCGTGCCGAATCGGATGGAATGATACTTTTTTTTTTCAAAATTTTTTCGGCACCCGGAATAGATGTTAACACAATAAAATGTTGGCTTCAACTAGAACGAAGGAATACACTAGTCGATTGAAAGGGAGATAACTAGACACAACATTACACAACTCTCATTTTGGGTTGACAGGGAAAGAAAAACGCGCAAAGCTAGCGTTTTAAAACTTTTATTAATTTTTTATTCTTCTGGGGCTTCTTGTGGAAATGTTATTTTTTTTTCTTTTAGAATCTTAAATTGAAATTTAAAATGATTTTTTTTGTGTGTTTGTGTAAATCGAGAAGCTGTCTTGGGACCCTTGAGATGCATGTGTGTCTTTTCTTGAGGTTTTTAATTACTTTTTGGTTCTTCATGCACGGATGACACACACGACACACCGACACACTGACACACACGACACACTCACAAACCGACACACCAACACACCGACACACTGACACACACGACACACGACACACCGACACACCAACACACTGACACATCTAAATGATTACATCTTACAGTGAGATAAAAAGTAAGTAAGGTTCCCTTTTCGAGCCTGACGGTCCATGGGGCAAGTGAAGTAGGCCTACACCTATTTCTGTGACCTTGGCATATGAAGGGATAGTGAACTAATGATAACCATCTAATTATCTTAATGACAATCCTCTAATTCTGCTAATGATAATCCTCTAATTATGTTAATATTTTTTCTGTAATTATGCTAATGATAATCCTCTAATTATGTTAATAATATATTTCAAATTGTGCTAATGATAATCCTCTAATTACTGATAATAACAATCCTCTAATTGTGCTAATGACAATCCTCTAACTGCTGCTAATAATAATCTTCTAATTGTGCTAATGATAATCCACTAAGTGTGCTAATTATAATCCTATAATTGGCAAATAATAGTCCTCTAATGATAACCTTCTATTTATGCTAATGATAATCCTCTATTTGTGCTAATGAAAACCTTCTATTTGTGCTAACGTTAATCCTCTAATTGTGTTAATGATAATCTTCTAATTGTGCAAATAATGTGTGTCAAACACACACAACAAACGTTTACATTAACTTCTCACTGCCTACACTCTGACCATGAGACTGTCTAGTTCAAATCTTGCGAAACCCCAGCAGACCAGTTTCAGTATAACTTATTATGATTTCCCTCTGAATTTTTCTCTATTGCTAATCCGAAATGAACATATTGAACTTGATAATGAAATAGCCCAATGAAATTTTTAATTTGATTGACAATTAACTCTACCGGTAATTTTATCTTATACATAGCTGTCTCTCTAGTCTTCGTTGCCCAGTTGTAAACACAAAGTGACTTTACTGAAAAAAAAACCCACTTCTAGCGGGAAGGGAAGAGGGGTCTCATTTCACTATCGTTTATTACAGTGTGCTTCGCCTGTATTGCACCCTGAGTGTTTTATAACATATTGCATTTACATAATGTATATATATGTATATATATATATATATATATATATATATATATATATATATATATATATATATATATATATATATATATATATATATATTGCATTTACACAATATATATATATATATATATATATATATATATATATATATATATATATATATATATATATATATATATATATATATATATATATATATATATAAATCGTGATTTTGTAATGAGAGAGACACACGCGTATTAAGCTGTCAAATCTCTGTTTTCTTTCAAACAATTCTAAAAGCGGTTTATCTATTATTAGCATCTGAAAATAAAACGAACAACTCACTGACCGTCTAGAAAGGCTGCCCAGGAAACAATACTTTAAAAAACGTATTGATTTCTAAATAAATGAAACATGAGAGCTGTCGGCGTGGGCGTTTAAAAGCTGCGCTAATCCGTAGGTGTTAACAGTGTGTTAATCCCTGCCTCACGTGGGTAAAACTAGCGCTGTAATTTAGGAGGAAGGACGTCACAATTGAGAAAGAAAGACGATCCGAAATGTGTTTTGTTTTAAAGTTAGCGTATACGTGATATGTGCCTGTCTGTGTTGTTTGTGTTGAGGGGGTTGTCTATGCATTGCACAGGGCGGCGTAGAGAGGGTTTCTAGCATTGCAACTCTATCACCCGTTGTGGGTAAAATGGGACACTTATCATTTATTTATCTGGGGCGTATCGTCGTTTGTCAGCGCCCACGATAATATCTTTGGGGTCATCCATAAATGACGTCACACTCGTAGGCGGGAGGGGGGGGGTCCGTAATTTTGTGACGATGTGTGATGAGGGGGAGGGGGGGGGGGGTTCCGATGTTGCGACGTCACATTTTTGCATTATAAAAAAGCAATGTTAGAAAACGAATTTTAGACGTTATTTCGCGTTTTAGATAACCGTTTTAATAAATTGTAATAGTTTAGACAAGATTTTGGAAAAATATCGATGTTTAAAAAAAATTCAACTTCAATTTTGAGGGGGGGGGGGGGTTGTAGGTTGAGGTGTGACGTCATTTTAGGGCGGGGGTCTGGCTTTTTGTGACGACGTGTGACGGAGGGGAGGGGGGGAGGTAAAAATCGTCAAAAAAAGCGTGACGTCATTTATGGATGACTCCTTTGCTTTCACCCTCCCACCCAGTGGCGTAGGCAGGGGGGGGGGTCTATAGACCCCTCGGTATATAGAAAAAGTATGAGGGGGGGTGTGCAAATCGAAAGTTTGTCCCCGGGTAAAAATTGGAACCCCCCCTTGAGACGATCCTGGCTACGCCACTGCTCCCACCACCCCCATCCCCCGTTCATCACCCGCCATTATTATTAGACAAATTTGGCGCAAATCATTTCTCTTTCTGTGGAGTATTACTGGGCCGCTAATCTTTTCAAGGGCGTATCAGGCGCTTGCGATAACGCATAATTTTACTCCCTAGCCCATTAATGACGTTCTACAATAAGGCATAATAGGACACCCTGGGACGGGGGAGGGGGACCAATTATTTTAATTTCAGAGTCGCCAAAATTATCAATCCGCACTCATGTGCAATACAATTTATTTGAACGCAGCTAAGAGTAATGTTAAGTTCGTAGAAGACTCTAAAAACAGCTTCTATCTTTCCTTCCCATAATGCCACTCCGATTGTTTTATCTTTCTTCAAACTATCCTAAGATTAGGATAGCATCCCTTGAAAATCTGACTATTATTTTGTTCAAAAATATCAATAAATATGTACGTTATGCCTGTCAGAGCAATGTGCACTCACCAACTGTAATGATATTAAGAGCTTCAATGTTTACTGGACTTTGATCAAACTGAGATGCAATGACAGAATTATCGAAAGCTTATTACAAATATTTTGTTTGGAGATACTGAGTTTTATTGAACGACGTGTGGCGTTTGTAAATAGATAATAACTAAAAGACTCCTGTGTATACTCAGGTAAGGGCAGGAAAAAATACATTGGGTGTTCGTGGTTACAGTGCTATTATGGTGTCATGAAGTATTGGTGGTGTCGCATTATGTTGATGGTGTCACTATTCGTGTGTTTGGGGTGACATTGTTGTCAGTAATGTCAAATAAGTGAACGCAAGCTTATTTCCAATATCTTTTAACCGGCTGCGTAGTTTAATTAATTTGTCTTTAAAACTGTGTACGTTGTCAAAGGTGATATATATATATATATATATATATATATATATATATATATATATATAAAATTGACGAAGCAATTCCAGTATCAACCACACAGTAAAAATGACCTCTAAGAAAACCAAAATGACCTCTAAAAGACAAGGTGAACTTTTATAATACTGATGTGATGTCACCTGTGAATCAACTGAAGTGACCTCTGACATCAGAAACGACAAGTTCTGACCAGATCACCGTGTTTCAAACAACAACAACAACAAAAAAGACTATGGTCAAGTTGATTAACAATTCATTCCTGAATGTGGGGGGGGGGGGGGGGGAGCTGGTATCGATTTTAGTGTTCGACCAATATCTGATGTCAGATACTCTCTTGGGTGAGTGGGGTGAGGAGAGGTGGGGGGTGAGTCCTGATATGCCAGACACACTGCTAATTGACTCTGTCAAGGGCCGGTACCGGACTAATAGAGACTGGCAGAGAAAAAATTCCAGAGACTGTCGCAGTTTATTTCATGGACTGGTGGACAACTCAATGTCAAAGTCTGGTGGGGTCTGGGGGTCAACTATGTATCTGGTGGGGTCTGGGGGTCAACTATGTATCTGGTGGGGTCTGGGGTCAACTATGTATCTGGTTGGGTCTGGGGTCAACTATGTATCTGGTGGGGTCTGGGGGTCAACTATGTATCTGGTGGGGTCTGGGGGTCAACTATGTATCTGGTGGGGTCTGGGGTCAACTATGTCTGTATCTGGTGGGGTCTGGGGTCAACTATGTCTGTATCTAGTGGGGTCTGGGGTCAACTATGTCTGTATCTGGTGGTGTCTGGGGTCAGCTATGTATCTGGTGGGGTCTGGGGTCAACTATGTATCTGGTGGGGTCTGGGGGTCAACTATGTATCTGATGGGGTCTGGGGTCAGCTATGTATCTGGTGGGGTCTGGGGTCAACTATGTATCTGGTGGGGTCTGGGGTCAACTATGTCTGTATCTGGTGGGGTCTGGGGTCAACTATGTATCTGGTGGGGTCTGGGGTCAACTATGTCTGTATCTGGTGGGGTCTGGGGTCAACTATGTATCTGGTGGGGGTCTGGGGTCAACTATGTATCTAGTGGGGTCTGGGGTCAACTATGTATCTAGTGGGGTCTAGGGTCAACTATGTCTGTATCTGGTGGGGTCGGTCAACTATGTCTGTATCTGGTGGGGTCTGTGGTCAACTCGGTATCTGGTGGGGTCTGGGGTCAACTATGTATCTGGTGGGGTCTGGGGTCAACTATGACTGTATCTGGTGGGGTCTGTGGTCAACTATGTATCTGGTGGGGTCTGGGGTCAACTATGTCTGTATCTGGTGGGGTCTGGGGTCAACTATGTATCTGGTGGGGTCTAGGGTCAACTATGTATCTGGTGGGGTCTGGGGTCAGCTATGTATCTGGTGGGGTCTGGGGTCAACTATGTATCTGGTGGGGTCTAGGGTCAACTATGTATCTGGTGGGGTCTAGGGTCAACTATGTATCTGGTGGGGTCTGGGGTCAGCTATGTATCTGGTGGGGTCTGGGGTCAACTATGTCTGTATCTGGTGGGGTCTGGGGTCAACTATGTCTGTATCTGGTGGGGTCTGGGGTCAACTATGTATCTGGTGGGGTCTGGGGTCAACTATGTATCTGGTGGGGTCTGGGGGTCAACTATGTATCTGGTGGGGTCTGGGGGTCAACTATGTATCTGGTGGGGTCTGGGGTCAACTATGTCTGTATCTAGTGGGGTCTGGGGTCAACTATGTCTGTATCTGGTGGGGTCTGGGGTCAACTATGTATCTGGTGGGGTCTGGGGTCAACTATGTCTGTATCTGGTGGGGTCTGGGGTCAACTATGTATCTGATCAGGTCTGGGGTCAACTATGTCTGTATCTGGTGGGGTCTGGGGTCAACTATGTCTGTATCTGGTGGGGTCTGGGGTCAACTATGTCTGTATCTGGTGGGGTCTGGGGTCAACTATGTATCTGGTGGGGTCTGGGGTCAACTATGTATCTGGTGGGGTCTGGGGTCAACTATGTCTGTATCTGTTGGGGTCTGGGGTCAACTATGTATCTGATGGGGTCTGGGGTCAGCTATGTCTGTATCTGGTGGGGTCTGGGGTCAACTATCTCTGTTTCTGGTGGGGTCTGGGGTCAACTATGTATCTGGTGGGGGTCTGGGGTCAACTTTGTATCTAGTGGGGTCTAGGGTCAACTATGTCTGTATCTGGTGGGGTCGGTCAACTATGTATCTGGTGGGGTCTGTGGTCAACTCTGTATCTGGTGGGGTCTGGGGTCAACTATGTATCTGGTGGGGTCTGGGGTCAACTATGACTGTATCTGGTGGGGTCTGTGGTCAACTATGTATCTGGTGGGGTCTGGGGTCAACTATGTCTGTATCTGGTGGGGTCTGGGGTCAACTATGTATCTGGTGGGGTCTAGGGTCAACTATGTATCTGGTGGTGTCTGGGGTCAGCTATGTATCTGGTGGGGTCTGGGGTCAACTATGTATCTGGTGGGGTCTAGGGTCAACTATGTATCTTGTGGGGTCTGGGGTCAGCTATGTATCTGGTGGGGTCTGGGGTCAACTATGTATCTGGTGGGGTCTGGGGTCAACTATGTATCTGGTGGGGTCTGGGGTCAACTATGTATCTGGTGGGGTCTGGGGTCAACTATGTATCTGGTGGGGTCTGGGGTCAACTATGTATCTGGTGGGGTCTGGGGTCAGCTATGTATCTGGTGGGGTCTGGGGTCAACTATGTATCTGGTGGGGTCTGGGGTCAGCTATGTATCTGGTGGGGTCTGGGGTCAACTATGTATCTGGTGGGGTCTGGGGTCAACTATGTATCTGGTGGGGTCTGGGGTCAGCTATGTATCTGGTGGGGTCTGGGGTCAACTATGTATCTGGTGGGGTCTGGGGTCAACTATGTATCTGGTGGGGTCTGGGGTCAACTATGTATCTGGTGGGGTCTGGGGTCAACTATGTCTGTATCTGGTGGGGTCTGGGGTCAACTATGTATCTGGTGGGGTCTGGGGTCAACTATGTATCTGGTGGGGTCTGGGGTCAACTCTATCTAAATGTAGTGGGGTCTATGGCCAACTGTGTCTAAATCTTGTGGGGTCTATGGCCAACTGTGTCTAAATCTTTTGGGGTCTATGGCCAACTGTGTCTAAATCTTCTGGGGTCTATGGCCAACTGTGTCTAAATCTTATGGGGTCTATGGCCAACTGTGTCTAAATCGTATGGGGTCTATGGCCAACTGTGTCTAAATCTAGTGGGGTCTATGGCCAACTGTGTCTAAATCTTATGGGGTCTATGGCCAACTGTGTCTAAATCTTATGGGGACTATGGCCAACTGTGTCTAAATCTTATGGGGTCTATGGCCAACTGTGTCTAAATCTTATGGGGTCTATGGCCAACTGTGTCTAAATCTTGTGGGATCTATGGCCAACTGTGTCTAAATCTTGTGGGGTCTATGGCCAACTGTGTCTAAATCTTATGGGGTCTATGGCCAACTGTGTCTAAATCTTGTGTGGTCTATGGCCAACTATATCTATATCAAATGGTGTCCTTGGTCAACTGTCTATATAAAATGGTTTCTATATTTAACTACGTATCATATGGTGCCTGTACTCATCTATGTCTAAATCGAATTGTGTCTAAAATTAACTATTTGTTCCACCAAAACTTTATACTTCTAATCGTCCCCAAACTAACATTTTGCTGGTCCTTTAATTACCTCAATCAAATTATTTAATCGAACATATTCTAAAATCCCTTTAAATTTCCTTCGGATTTTTTTTATCCAATAAGAAATAGAAGCATCTAATGAGGTTTTTTTGCTACATTTAATTACAAGCTCTTCTGGTTCAATAATGCTACAAAATCGTAAAATATCTACTAGATATCAACAGTCGCGATGCTGGACTATACCATACTCTATACTAGCATACGTCAGACAACGTAAAATATTTGACTTTAAATGTATACCAGATTGATTGATTTATTTTTATTTAAGACGGTGAATGACAGGGTGAGGTGTTTGGGGAGGGGGGTGGGAGGGTACATGATTGACAAGCACGCAGAGAGAAATATTTTTTTAAAGAACCGCTCTCTGCTAGATTTGGGATAGAGGTGATGGGAAGGGGAAGCTACTCTTGAGTGTTTTTTCAGTTTTAATTGTTTCCGGGGTTGCAGACGTGATTTTTTTCTCTTTTGTACTTCAGTGAATTAATTGAAGCGTAGTTGATGCTTTTTTTCTTTTCATATAAATTTTTTTAATTAATTTATTTTTAAAAACTATTATTCTAACATTTAATTAACATCTTTATTAACATTTTTTTAAATATTTTTTTCCCGGTCTTGCAAGTTTTGAAACAAAAGTCGTATTTTTATCTGGCTGCTCATGCGAGTGAAGGCAACAATTCCGTGCTCTGTTAGTGATTGAAGAGCGGAAAATATCTTATTCTACCCAGTAAGTCCAGTTCTGAGAGTATATCCAGCTGAAACAGGTACCTAGCATAAATTAGATGTGCAAAGTACGGACTTTATAGCCCCTTAGTGCCCATGTACCAAAAATGTAAAATAAAATTAAAACAAGGTTAATATCTACCATAGGGATGGCGTGGTCGAATGGTACAGCCTATTACTGCTAACCCGAAAGTCTCGAGTTTGAATCCAGGCTCCAGTCTGTATGACGCCCCTGAGTTCACCCAGGCATAAATGTGTACCTGACGTTAGGGAAACTGGCGGCTGGGCATAGGGCTGATCACATTATCCTCATGTATGCCGAGGTCATTGAAACAGATGAACTCTACTTCATCTGCCTCATGTGTCTTAAGCACGAATGGAAAAAAAGATGATAAAGATCGACATGATGTAGCTGATAGCAGCAAAAATTAAGTTTTAAAAGGCAATTCTTTTATTGTAGTTGTTGTGAAAAAAGCCGCTATTCGATGCGAGAAATTAGAGCTACATTTCCCGACGAACCTCCACCAACCCGCCCACTATATTCACCTACAAACACCAACCACCCACCAACCCGTCCACTATATTCACCTACAAACACCAACCACCCACCAACCCGCCCACTATATTCACCTACAAACACCAACCACCCATCAACCCGCCCACTATATTCACCTACAAACACCAACCACCCACCAACCCGCCCACTATATTTACCGACTAACACCAACCACCCACCAACCCGCCCACTATATTCACCTACAAACACCAACCACCCATCAACCCGCCCACTATATTCACCTACAAACACCAACCACCCACCAACCCGCCCACTATATTTACCGACTAACACCAACCACCCACCAACCCGCCCACTATATTCACCTACAAACACCAACCACCCACCAACCCGTCCACTATATTCACCTACAAACACCAACCACCCACCAACCCACCCACTATATTCACCTACAAACACCAACCACCCATCAACCCGCCCACTTTATTCACCTACAAACACCAACCACCCATCAACCCGCCCACTTTATTCACCTACAAACACCAACCACCCACCAACCCGCCCACTTTATTCACCTACAAACACCAACCACCCACCCACTATACCCCCCCCTGCAGCACAACCAAGCATCCATTTTTGATGCCTCGTTACTTGCCCGAACTAATCCTCCGTGCCGCCCAATCTCGCGTGCCGCCCAATCGGTCAGACATGATTGCCGGGGCACCCGACCATCAAACTCGGTCCCGCGAATTCTCGCCGGCCGTACTAGAGAGCACGGAAACACGGTGTCAGGACAGTACTCCCTCCCTCTCTAGTTCAACTCGTCAGGGAGGCGCACCGTCCATTTCAAGGATGAAATGTTATTAATAGAGTAGAAGGATCTACGGGAATGATAATGGTGATGATGGTTATGGTGCAGACGATGATGATGATGAAGCGGAATACTAATAATGATGATTGTGGTTTTTGATTATGAAGATAATGAATGATAATTGTGTTAGTGATGATGTTAGCAAAATGGCGGAGCAAGGAGAATCTTATCTCAATAAATCTAAAATTAGATTTAATTTTTTAATAAGCTGTGTTCTTTCTGTTGGTATAATTCGTGTTAACGCAGACCTTGGGTCGAAACTTCATTATTATTCTTATGGCCATTTTATATTATTTTAAGCTTTTTGTTTTTAGTTCACCAGCTTTTCACATCTAAGTAGTACAAATAGGATTTTGTGGCACTTTTACTGTCACTAAATTACCTTATTTTTTTATTTTACTCACATTATGAACCTTACACCAAAGACAAATTTAGTTGCTACAAACTGAATAAAAAAATGTGTGTGTTTGGGTTAGGTTTAGATTTAGGGTTACAGTTTGATTATTTAAAAAAAAATAAAACACGTCATTTTAGGTTTAAATAGGCCGCGGTAATTGGGGGTTGGGGTTGGGTTCAGGGTTATGTTACAGGCTGATTGTAAACAAAAACCCCACAAAAAAAACAAGTCATTTCAAATTTAAATAGGCCACGTTGATTGTGTTCTGTGCTCGGTCAACCGTATCATGCCTTCACGCCTCACGCGAATTCCTGTTAGCTATTGTTTTCATATTTGACACAAAAAAAAACCCAACTACAAACGCACTGACCCGATCAGAATAAAAAAAATCTTTTTAAAATATATCTGAAGTTGTTTTTTTTTATACCTAATGTAATTGATTCTCTGTTCAGCAGTTTGTTGCCACATAATTGTAATCGATTTTCGTACTCAACGGTCAAGTAGAACAGAGAGAATCGATACCAGTAACACGACTCCGGTATCGGTTACGTTGACAAAATAAACTTTCAAGGGGATGTAACCTATTCCCGCCTGACTGTAAACGGAAATGAACCCTGAGCAGGATGTCTAAAAGGGGACAAACAGGGCTGTCCAACCAGCACTACGCATGTTTGTGCGATGACGTCACAGTGTACTAAATTTAGCAACAGTCGTCACGGAGCGAGAAGACGGAAGCTTTTATTTACAACAACAAAAAATATCAGTGTTGATGTGTGTGGGGAGGGGAGGGGGGTATTTTTAAAATAGTTTTAAAATAATTTTAAAATAGAGCCTTTTGTTTTGCAATACGCAGCTATTTTTAGAAACAAGCACAAGACCTGTGGCTAAACATTATTTTCATCAGTATCTTCAACATCCTCACAATTCACTATCATTATCATTATTGACATCAATATCTTCAACATCATCATCACCTCAGTTGTCGTCGTCATCATCATCATTCATTAGCAACAGTATCTTTATCAGAATATACATCATCATCATTGATAATCATCATCACAATCATAATTTTCATCACTATGTTTATTGTTATTATTATTGTCAAAAACTCGTTATCATCATAATCGACCTCATCATCGCCACCAGAATTATAATTCATTCATTATCCTCATCATCAAAAACCACAATCATCATTATTAGCATTCTTCTTCATCATCATCATCGTCATCATCATTCCCGTTTACAAGCCAACCATCCCACCTCTCTGACGCTCTCAGTTACGAGAGATTCTGTTTAGTTCGGTCCATGACATTCCAATTGCTTGTGCCTCGCTATTGACTAACTTGCTCCTCTTTGTTTTCGTCTTTTTCCCCCTGAAGGCTCCAAATCAATCCTGCATGGTACTGTTGTTTGGGGGACGGGGTGGTCTAGCGGTAGAGAACTGGACTGCTAACCCGTAAGTCTCCTGGTTCAAGTCAGTAGAACGTCCCTGTGCCCTCCCAACTCTGATAGGTACCTAACTCACGTTAGGGAAAGTAAAGGCGGCTATCTCTTCATATGCCGAGGTCACAGAAACAAGTGAACTCTACTTCACTTGCCCTATAGACCGACAAGTTTGCAACGGGAACTTTACTTTTTTTTTACTGTTGTTTATTGGCAAAATTTGCCCAAAACATCTACACTTTAACTGTTAAATACCTAGGCTAGTTGGTGTTTGACTGTTGTAAGTTTTAAAGTATTTTTTTTTCTTCTACTCATGATTGGGGTCGAGTTTAAACAACATCTACACGTTTTTGTGCAAGTAGTTAGGGTTTGGTTATAAGTTTAAACAAATATGTTTAACGTAATCTCGTTTTGGTATAATCTCGAGGTTGTTCTAAAGTCAAGAATAATTGTTATATTTTGTAATGAGGTTATGATCAGGACTATGATTATGGTTAGAGTTAAGGTTAGGGCCAGTTTTAGGGTAAAAATACTGAAAAAAAAAATTACTTCCGTAAGGGAGAAAATGATATAATACACAACGCTTAATCGACACAAAAGTTACTTCCTATTTGAAATAGTTGCTCAAAATGTATTAAGTCGGTAAAGCACATAGTTGCTAAACCGAAAAGTCTCGAGTTCGAACCCTCAGCCACTCTTCTATGAGAGACAACTCCAAAATCAAACAACTGCTCCCTTGTAGTTTGTTCTTGGTTGTACAAATGTTATGGAAACAAATCCAAAAAGAAAAACAGGCTGAAATCGGAGACGATAGTCTATATGGCGTATAACCAGTTGACACGTATACTTATAGTATTGGAGGGGTCCCGTCCAACACTAAAAATTAGAAACGAAGAAGACAATCCTTTTTAAAAACAACCATTCGACGTCGCATTTCTTATCTTTAGCATTTACATCAACTGAAAGTAGCATCGTTTACCAATGTCTATCAACAAAACATCACTTTTAACCTAGACAGAGGCGTAGCGATGGGGGGGGGGGGGCAGGGGGGTACATATGTCCCTGGGCGCCGACCTTAGGGGGCGCCAACCTTAGGGGGCGCCTAAATGGGTTATAAAAACAACTTAAAATGTCATTTTAGCTGCATTTTTGCATTCTAAATAGTTTGAGGGGGGGGGGGTGCAAATTGAAAGTTTGAGGGGGGGGGGGTGCAAATCGAAAGTTTGAGGGGGGGGGGGGTGCAAATCGAAAGTTTGAAGGGGGGGGGGTGCAAATTGAAAATTTGCTCGCGATGGGGGCGCCAAAATGAAAGTTTTTCCCCGGGCGCAAGGAAGGGTCGCTACGCCTCTGAACCTAGAGCCTAAACCTAACCTCATAGCGTTAGGCTTTTACGATTTCGCAGGAAGGTCAGGTAAAACCGTCGTCAACATAGTCCCTAACATTACTCAGTTATAAATGCATTTTTTAAATTGCTGTTTTTCGTGGGAATGCAATTTACATTAATTACAATTTAATTAGACAGAGATAATGCTGATACCCACAGCATACATATGATCTATTTATGTATGTATCTATATATCTTCATATATATATATATATATATATATATATATATATATATATATATATATATATATATATATATATATATATATATATAATCTTCTAATAGATTACTAAATGTACCCAAGCCTTCAATTTTCAATACCAACTCCTCCCCCCCCCCCCTCTCAACAATCCCAAAGAATTCGCCGTTCTATCCATCATACCAAACTACAGTCTCTAAGGCTAGATTCCATTCATCACTCTAGTCCCCGCACCCAGACTTAACCAATACTAGCCGGCAACCGGCTAACAACAGCCGGCTGATCCATTACCTCGTCTCCCGAGGTCGCACAATTTAGCCGGCAGTAGCCGGCATTAGCCGTTAGATGGTATGCTCTCGATGAAACCAAATCTCTATGAGACGTGATCTTAAGGCAATTTTATTTGTACTCCAAAGTACTATTGTTTTTAATCTTCTGGGATGTCATTTTATACATATCTTTATATATAGTTAAGTATCTTTATATATATATATATATATATATATATATATATATATATATATATATATATATATATATATATATATATATAGTGAGATAGAGCTTATTACTCCCGGTCAATGATCCCCTTGTCATACCCCTTACATTTACTTCCAGTGATATAGATTACCTCTAACAATTTTCCACTATGCTTATTAGCCCATATACCGCCCCACCCTCTCAAGAAAACCAAGCACGTTCATCAAAAGTTAAAAGATAAATATGGAAGAAAAAAAAATATAGGGCCTACATATGAAGTCAAAGTTGTGAAAAAAACATTGCCTCGGCTACTTTATTATAATAAAAGCTTATAATAACATAAACAATTGCGGTCCAATAGGGATAAGACAGCCTACTAATTCCAGAAAATTTTGACTAATTTATAAAAAATTCATTAGTCAATTCAATTAAGTCAAATTTAATGTCTTATTGCATTGTCATCGGGTCTTGGCCCACATGTCGTATTTCATGGTCGGTTAGAAGTGCCCGAAATTTCGCTCGCTCGTTTCGATCCAGACAGAGGAAGAAAGTTAAGTAAAAGCTTGTAAAATAAAAAGGGAAAATCAAATTAGAATAGAATGTACGACCCTAGGATTTAGCCCATGAGATCTATTGATAAAGCCACTAACAATATTTGTCATCCTAGAGTAGTTGTCAGGGTATCAACATCTTGTCTTGTCTTGTATGATATTATTAAGTATTTCATCAATTACTAGTTTTGAGGGTCCACATTACAAATGTGTGTATGACTTCGCAACAAAAACAACTGACAACAAAACGGGATTAACAGGCACAAACAACCCTTGTATTTGCGCCTTCGTGCTGTGGAATGTCACTGATCTTGCGACATGCCTTCAAATGATCATTTTACACTGCCTTATGTAATATTTCGTGTGAAATATAACTTAACTTAAACCTATACTAAAACCTAAATATAATCTATAATCTAACTATTATTTATACTATGATCTATATTCTATGATCTACACTTTAATCGAACTATAATATATGCTATAAACTATACCAACCCATCTAGGAGAGAAAACTCCAAACTGTCTTGAAGTTTGTCCTTAAATGGGCAAAGATTATGAAAGCAAATCCAAAAAGAAAAGCAGGCTGAAATCGGTTTCACCGGCATATAAGGTGCATAACAAGTTGATAGGTAATAGTTCATTGTGTTGGAGCAAATCCTGCTCGACATTACAATTAAGATCGAATAAGAAGAAGAATCATGGTTCTACTTAGCGAATCTTTCGTTCTAGAGAGTTCCAGATGTATGTGACGAGAACAAAAGAGTCGGATGACAGATAGAAACATGACAGACAACATAACAAGCAGCACAGGGAATCATGACAGACAGACACAGAGTAACGTGAAAGAGCATGACAGACAGAATAGACAGAATAGAGAATCATGACAGACAGTCACAGAGTAACGTGAAAAACAGTATGACAGACAACACAAAGAATCATGACCGACATAGAGTAACATGAAAGACAACATGACAGACAGCACAGAGAATCATGACAGACAGACCCAGCCTAACATGAAAGACAGCAAACAGCTCCCCCTAGAGCGAAAATTTTCCGAGCCTATTACCAGGCAACTTCCGGGATGCTGCAGTTGATCAAATTACCGGCACACTTCAGTCGTTTGATAGCCATTAGGAGGGGGGGGGGGTGTGGGGGGAGGGGGTGGGGGTGGGGGTGTAGGAGGTGGGGGGTAGAGCCTCGAACGATATTTTAGTTTTTAGATGGTAAAGGGGGAAAGGATGACATGAGAGGGATTTTTATGATGCTAGCCTGAATATAAATCTCAATCAATAACTATAATGTAAATGAAGGGTATGAATATTCATGGGACCGGCATGTCTAGGGGGGGGGGATGAGCAGTAAACATGCCAGGGGTGGGGGGGTGGGGGGTGGGGGGTGATTCACAGTTTTAATACATGTCCAAACTTGATTACAGCGTCTACATTCAATCGGGCCGCGTCAAACAGTACTGGATGATGAGCACATCATACACAGGGGAAAGAGTGTACATAGGGGGGGGGGGGCAGAGAGTTCACAAATGGGACAGAGAGTGCACAAAAGGGACAGAGTACATATAGATAGGACAGAGAGTACACAAAGGGGACAGAGAGTACACAAAAGGGACAGAGTACGCATAGATAGGACAGAGAGTACACAAAGAGGACAGAGAGTACACATAAATGGATGGGACAGAGAGTACAGAGTGGACAGAGAGTACAGAGGGGATAAAAGTACACAAAGAGGTGGACAGAGAGTCAGTGACGGGCAGAGTTTACACAGAGAGACAGAGAGTATACATACATACACACACACACACATATATGTATATATGTATATATGTATATATATATATATATATATATATATATATATATATATATATATATATATATATATATATATATATATATATATATATATATATATATATATATATATGGAACGTGAGGTAGATGGATCTCGAATTCGGACTTGTGACTGGAGTCCATTCTATATATATATAGTGATATAGGTCTTTAGCGAGCTATACAAGGAAACTGTGATTGTTCGGTGAGATTTGTTACATAACTTTATCGCAGAGCAGAAGTCGTGGTCGGGTAGCAAAGTACACGTCACCAACCCGAGTTCGGACCTTCCTACTCTCCCCCCCCCCCTCTCCCGCCATCCCCCACGCCTGAAATGCAACAACCTCATTCGTTAAACTAGTTTATGAGAGCAAGTTTAGAAAGAAAAGCAGGCTGAACTGAGAGTCAGCCGGCCATAACATGTTGACACGTAACACATGAATATATTTTGGGAGGAGATCGCCTCCAAAATTACATTTAAGAAAGAAGAAGAAAAAAAATCCATCGCATAACCGAGAGATGCTATAAAAATTCATGACTAGCTTGTTTTCTCAGGCGTAGAGTTGTATCAGGTTTTAAAGGTTTTTTTTAGCTTGTCAGTATGTTTGTGTGTTTGTGACTCCGCAGATTTTGGAATCTAAATTTATACTAATTGTCCGACTGAGTTGAAATTTGGCACAGTGGTAGATCATGTACGACAATAAAAAATATACAAGTTTTAATCTAATTAAATAGACAATTAGTCATTAAAATGAAATTTAAAAATGTAAAAATTATATTTTCAATAGTAAATTCCGCTTTTATTTTTAGTCATAGCAGCATATAGTAAAGTTACACAGAATTCTATTTTGTTTTACTTTTTTGTCCGTTTGGTTTTCATTTTTGATTGTATATGTGATCTGTGAATATAATAAAAGCCTTTTTCTTTAACATTTATATATTTTTTATGTAAGAATTTTTTGTTTCGTTCGGCCTTGTGCGCAAAAATTTTATTTCACAAAAATTTCATACACTCTTTGCTCAAGGCGGAGATACCCTACCGATCGTGTCAATGTCGCAATGTAATTAAAATATAATTAGGCAGCCGTTTTTGTTTAGACTGTTATCTATTCAATCGGTGGGATTGAGGTCTGCAAACATTTGCAGCTAGGCTGGACTTGATTCGAATCATTTTCCCAATCTGCGACGATCCATCAGTCACCGAATTACGGCCGGTGGTTGATGAAGTCTGCGGGGAGTTTTGAGGATGTCTCCAATCTTCTAATGCAGCGGTTCTCACTAGGTTCGGACCGTGGGTCGGTTCTGGCCGTTGCGATTTTCTTAGGGTATTCGGTCGGGAAACCGAGATAGTTGTACAAAACGTGAAGAATCGGGGATGTTTGATTTTTTAGGGACTCTTTGTCACGTGATGTGCAGGGTTCCAGGTATGCATCTCTTCGTTGGTGGGGGGTGGGGGGTGGGGGGGGGGGGGGGAAGAGGAGGTCCAATCGATACCCCGGACGAGATAGATAAAACATTAAATTTGTGTACAAAAATTATTTCTTAACAATGGTCCGCTGACACACTTTTATACAAACTCACACACAAACAAACAAATAAATGCAGACACACAGAAATGCACACACAAAAATCCATAGACAAACACTCAAATACACACCAATGCACTTAGCAACACCGGCCTAATTTATAATCAATCAAGCCGCCGAGCCTCCCTAATTAACTAGACCAAAAAAAATCTACCCCCAGTAATTGAGAGGACGTGCCGCCTATGTTGAGCGAACCTCTAAGACACCCAGACTTTCTTTTTTTTTTATAAAAAAAAAAATAGAACCTGAACTGTAATTGGATGTTCATGTCGCTGCTTAGAGTGAATAAATAACGGCATGTTGGGGGTCAGGGGGAGGGGGTGGGGGTGGAGGCGGGGGGGGGGGGGTATGTCTGTCCCAGACAAACGAGGGGTTGATACCCAATGTGTTTCAGAACCTGATAAGAAAAAAATGCAAATTAGTCTGAGAGAGCGCGGGAAATCGAGAGAGACAGGCGACAGGTTGGACAAAACGTTGCGGATATAGGTTAGGTTATTTTTAGATGTCGCGAGTTAAGAGTTGAGATAGGTGGAAGTGATGTCTTGGGTTAATTTCAGATGTCGCGAGTTAAAAGCAAAAAAAGGTGGAAATGTTGTGTTGGTTTATTTTTAGATTTCGCGAGGTAAAGGCAAAAAAAAAATGGAAGTAATGTGTTGGGTTATTTTTAATGTCGCGAGTTAAAGTAACCAGTGTTAATTCTAAAGCAAGAAATAGTTCATTGCATGTCAAGAATTTCTTAGAGATAAAAAACGGAAATGTTTATCGTTGATGACATGAAGCACTTGACATTTAGTAGATGGCATTTTTTCGGTTACACTTAGAAAGTGGTATATAGCTCTTGACGTTTGGTTTATAAAGAAGGTGATATCCCGTAGCTGACATCTAGTAGGGGAAATTTAGTAGGTTACAAATTGTAGTTGACATCCAGTGGGTGATATCTATTAGGTGACATCCAGTAGGTGACATCCCGTAGGTGACATCAACTGATATCCAGAAGGTGACATGCAGTAGGTGACATCAATGATATCCAGAAGGTGACATGCAGTAGGTGACATCAATTATATCCAGAAGGTGATATCCCGTAGGTGACATCAACTGATATCCAGAAGGTGACATGCAGTAGGTGACATCAATGATATCCAGAAGGTGACATGCAGTAGGTGACATCAATGATATCCAGAAGGTGACATGCAGTAGGTGACATCAACTGATATCCAGAAGGTGACATGCAGTAGGTGACATCAACTGATATCCAGAAGGTGACATGCAGTAGGTGACATCAACTGATATCCAGAAGGTGACATGCAGTAGGTGACATCAACTGATATCCAGAAGGTGACATGCAGTAGGTGACATCAACTGATATCCAGAAGGTGACATGCAGTAGGTGACATCAACTGATATCCAGAAGGTGACATGCAGTAGGTGACATCAACTGATATCCAGAAGGTGACATGCAGTAGGTGACATCAACTGATATCCAGAAGGTGACATGCAGTAGGTGACATCAATTATATCCAGAAGGTGACATGCAGTAGGTGACATCAATTATATCCAGAAGGTGATATCCCGTAGGTGACATCAACTGATATCCAGAAGGTGACATGCAGTAGGTGACATCAATGATATCCAGAAGGTGACATGCAGTAGGTGACATCAATGATATCCAGAAGGTGATATCCCGTAGGTGACATCAACTGATATCCAGAAGGTGACATGCAGTAGGTGACATCAATGATATCCAGAAGGTGACATGCAGTAGGTGACATCAATGATATCCAGAAGGTGACATGCAGTAGGTGACATCAATTATATCCAGAAGGTGATATCCCGTAGGTGACATCAACTGATATCCAGAAGGTGACATGCAGTAGGTGACATCAATGATATCCAGAAGGTGACATGCAGTAGGTGACATCAATGATATCCAGAAGGTGACATGCAGTAGGTGACATCAATGATATCCAGAAGGTGACATGCAGTAGGTGACATCCAGTATGTGAAATTTTGTAGGTTCGTACCCAAGACACATGGGGCAGATGAAGTAGAGTTCATCTGTTTCCGGGACCTCGGTATATGACGGACACAGAGGTTAGCTCTATACCCAGCTGCCTTTGCTTTCCTTAACGTGAGTTAGGTGAGGTGGGTGGACTCAGGGACGTTCTACTGACTCGAACCCGGATTCGATCTCGAGACTTTCGGGTCAGCAATCTAGCTCTCCGCCGCTAGGCCACGCCTGTTGTTTTTTTTAAAAATGTTTTTTTTTACTTTCTCGTATATACGAAGTATAGAGAAAGTCTTGTAATCGTGCAAAAAAAAAAAAATCGAGATTTTTGCAAATCTCGACGTTTTGCATCTCACTGATACGGAAAAACATAATTTTGCAATCTTGTCCGTATGTCTGTGTGTCTGTGTGTGTGTGTGTGTGTGTGTGTGTCCGTGTGTAAACACGATAACTTGAGTACCGTTACAGCTAGGTTGATGAAATTTCATATATAAGTATTTAATCAAAATCGTAGATCCGTATCAACTTTTGAGCGATTTCCGATAACCGGAAGTGGTACTTTTCCTACTTGAGTACTATTTCAGATAGATAAATGAAATTTCATACGTAAGTAAAAGATCTAATTCTTTACCTTCTATTAAATTTTGAGTCATTTCCGTTGACTGAAAGTAGTACTTTACGCTACTTCCGATTTCTCAAAAAACGAATGTAAATTTTAAAAGTAATAATAATATTGCGCACTATTATGCGCTTTTTTATTTCGCGTTCACTTGGTGTGCAATTAATTTGTCTACGAGATTTTATTCTATTTTTAAAACTTTAAGTATTTAAAATGGATTAAAAATCATGTCTATAGCCCGAGTTCCCATCCCCTGTTATTTTATATAAGAATATTCGAGAAAGTTTAGGGGAGATCACTCCCGGTTTATTTCTTAAATGAAGACTTCTGGAACTACGCTGAAATTCATCTGTGCTGCATCTGACTCAATTCTTCTAGAACTCTCGTGACTTCTTCTTCTTCGTTCTTAATTTTAGCCTTGGCAGAGATCCCCTCAAGCACAATTTACTATACGTGTCAACTGGTTATGTGCCATTGAGGCCATTGACTCCGATTTCAGCCTGCTTTTCTTTTTGGATTTGCTTTTATAGCCTTTGTCCAACCAAGAACAAACTACAAGGCAGCAATTGTTTGATTTTGGAGTTGTCTCTCCTAGAAGAGTGGCTATCCTCAGCTAGCGAGCCTCATCTACCCGAGGGTTTAGCAACCATGAGCTTTATCATACCGACCCCTGCCCATGACTGAAAACAACCCGACATTGACTCAAGTCAAGCTACTGAAATTCTATCTTCCGTTTTGTTTTTCTTCCAGATATTCGATCGCCTCATCATCTCGATTACGAATTTTGTTATTACATTTTTGAACCTCCATCATCATCATCATCAACTTCAATCTCATTCGCTCTTTCAACCTTCGATGACATTCCAAAAAAAACGAAAATATTTTTTCTAGTCAATTTCAATATAATTTAAAGCCCGGCTTCTCTTTTGGGTCAAATAAAATGTATTTGTGTAAACTCCCAGGCCCACAAAGCGAGCGAGCATCTGGCCACGGTAATCGATTCTTTTGTCTTGGGGTTGGACAGAGAGGATTAAAAAGGATCGAGTGTTTACACAAGTAAAATAAAAACAAGGAATCCAAATAGACGCGGAACAATTCAAAAATTATTTTTACTAAAAAAAAATGGAAGAACAAACACGTTATGAAAATAAAAGCGGTAGTATATGAAGGTAAAAATTGGATGTGTATGTAGGTGTGTGGGTTTATGTGTTTTGCGTATGCATGTTTATGTGTATATTTGGGGGGGGGGGGGGGTTAGTGCAATTTGTATGGTACAAAGAAGGAGCTTTAGCCACATGGGGAAATCACAAGACAACTTGAATAACATTAAAAAAACTCAAAACATCAGAAAACTCGGTCTTAGAATAACAAACATTTCGAGACAGCTTACTATAATATTAAACAACTCGAGAGAACAAAGAATAACATTAGCAACCTCGAGATAATTTTAATAAACGTAGGTTAGGAAACTCCCCCACCACCACCCGTCCCCCACCAATCATCACTACCTCGTTGCTTCACCCCACCTACTCCCCCACCCATCACTACCTCCTTGTTCCACCCCACCCCACCCTCTCCCTCCACCCACCACCCATCACTACCTACTTCCACCACCACCATCCACTCACTTCCCCACCCCTATCACTACGTCCTTGCTCCACCCCACCCACTCCCCACACCCCATCCCTACCTCATCCCCCTTTCACCCACTCTCCCCTACTCACTAAACGTTTTCATCCCAAAACATAATCCAGGCAAAAGGTTTTTTTTCTTCCGAGATTTGGGAAGAACAAGAGAACGGTCGTCAATACCCCCCCCCCCCCCCCACACACACACACCAACCCCCTCCCCACCCCTCCTTCTAACCGGTCTTATTTTTACGACATCACGACCCGGAAGTACTCGATCTAAAAGCGTCTGCTGGTTACTGGTACAAATACAAGGGTTCTCACTTGATTGGGTATGGTGTTACTGGTACAAATACGAGGGGTCTCACTTGATGGGGTATGGTGTTACTGGTACAAATACGATGGTTCTCACTTGGTTGGGGTATGGTGTTACTGGTACAAATACGAGGGGTCTTACTTGATGGGGTATGGTGTTACTGGTACAAATACAAGGGTTCTCACTTGATGGGGGTATGGTGTTACTGGTACAAATACGAGGGGTCTCACTTGGTGGGGGTATGGTGTTACTGGTACAAATACTGGTACAAATACGAGGGGTCTCACTTGATGGGGGTCGGGTGGTCACTGGTACAAATACGAGGGGTTTCACTTGGTGGGGTATGGTGTTACTGGTACAAATACGAGGGTTCTCACTTGGTGGGGGTATGGTGTTACTGGTACAAATACGAGGGTTCTCACTTGGTGGGGTATGGTGTTACTGGTACAAATACGAGGGTTCTCACTTGGTGGGGGTCTGGGGTTACTGGTACAAATACAAGGGTTCTCACTTGATGGGGTATGGTATTACTGGTACAAATACCAGGGGTCTCACTTGGTGGGGGGTATGGTGTTACTGGTACAAATACGATGGTTCTCACTTGTGTAACATTATGAGAACCTCTCTTACAAAGCTGACCCTTATCCACAATGACTGCTCAATACTAAACCCTTTCAGTAACATTATGAGAACCTCTCTTAAACACCCCCCCCCACCACTTCCATGAACAGCCGCACTAAGGAGGAAAAAAACTATTTGAAGGTCTAGGGCCCATCGAATATTGTATAGAATACACCCATTCGTGGCGACCAATAGAACTTGTACATTAACAGTAAAAACAAAGTATCATAGAAAAAAGGGTACCCTAACCCTCTCCTGAGACTTCGCTCCTTTTCAGAATACTCACTAGCAAAGATTAGCACATTCATGAAAAAGTCCAAAAAGATCATTTGTCAGATATTTTTTTCGTTGTTTTTTTTTACGACAGAAACAGTTATGTTTTTTAGTAATTCAAAGAAAAACTAAATTTATTTACTATAAATGTTTGAGATATTTATAGTCAGTTGGTCTGAGAATCCGCTAGGGGTCGGGGTTATGGTGTTTACCATAAATCAAATTGGCAGTGTTGGTTCTTGCTTGTCTCGATAAAAATGTCCGTTTAGTGGGGTTTTAAAGTAGGGTTGGCGATGGTATTTTTTTTAAAGTAAAAACGGAGATGGTGGGTTTTTAAAAGTAGAAATGGCGATGGTGGGTTTTAAATTAGGGTTGTCAGTGTTAGTTTTTTAAAGAAGAAATGGAGATGGTGGGTTTTTAAAGTAGAAATGGAGATGGTAGTTTTTTAAAAGTAGAAATGGAGATGGTGGGTTTTTAAAAGTAGAAATGGAGATGGTGGGTTTTGAAAAGTAGAAATGGAGATGGTGGGTTTTTAAAAGTAGAAATGGAGATGGTGGGTTTTGAAAAGTAGAACTGGAAATGGTGGGTTTTTAAAGTAGGGTTGTCAGTGATAGTTTTTTTTTAAAAAGAAGAAATGGAGATTGTGGGTTTTTAAAAGTAGAAACAACAATGGTGGCTTTTTAAAGTGGGGTTGATGATGTTTTTTTTTAAAGTAGTTAGCAATTTTGATATTATGAAGTAGGGTTGAAGAACGTGGAGCTCAGGGGCGTATCCACATCTTTACATCATACACGGTTTCTGGCGATTCCTTCAAGTTGGGGCCACGATATTCCGACTGCTTCTGTTTTATCGACAACTGATCTTTTCAAAGTTTGTTTTCCTCTACGTACTTTTCTTTTGGGTGTTATAATCTAATGTCTATCTGATGTTCTACACTGTTTTTTTTTTTAGCGTAAGGTTTGTCCGATGCATCCTCATTTACGCTTTTGTATATCTTTGTGATAGCATGGCGTGGCCTAGCGGTAGAGCGCTAGGCTGCTAATCCGAAACTCTTGAGTTCGAATTCCGATCACGTCGGTGAAACGTCCCTGAATCCACCCAGCTTTGATAGGTACCTAACTCACGTAAATGAAAGTAAAGGCGGCTGGGCATAGTGTTGACCACATTATACCTTTATATACCGAGATCAAGAAGCTATTTTATCTGTCCAATGGATCGCTAGGTCTAAAGAGGAATCTTTATTTCTTTATCAATATGATCTTCCCTAGGTTTTAGAGAAAATTTTGCAGTAATTTTCCCTGACGCCTGATGGTAATATAACATCACACAGACAACCTGTAATATACGTCTAAACTTTTGTTAGGATGTATTGTAGAAGCTTGTTATCTAAGTACTTTTGGCGATAGTTGATTTATTTCTTTTACTATCGAATGTTGTTGTATTCTACGTTTTAATGACACCACATGTTTCAGTTGTGAAGAGACGACTCCACCACAAAGAGTGCATGTATAATAATCAATTAGTTATGTTATCCAGATCCAAATTAATTGTACAATATATTTATCATTCACGGGAGATGATAAAACGAAATGGTGGATACATTCCCGTTGGCCAGGAGCACATAACTGGAAATTATGTAACCTATATATAACTACACAACACGCATGCATATATATATATATATATATATATATATATATATATATATATATATATATATATATATATTGTTTATCAAATTAACATTTTCATCATGGAAATAATTTATTACATGCCATTTCCGTTTCTCTCAGACATGACTACAAATATTGCTATAAATACGAGATGGGATCTCGTAAAAGATTAACCGGGAGTGTCGGAACGAAATTATTCCTTCCAGAAATAAACACCGTGTTTTTTTTGTCTCTCTCTCTCTCTCTCCGTGTGATTACCTTACAGGCATTACAGGACCCTGTAAGAGAAAATGCATTGCTAGTGTTGAAACAAAAAAAAAAGTGATAACTACCTTTTTGTTGGGGGAGGGTTGGGGGTGCTGGTGTTTGTGGGGTGGGGGTGCTGCTGTTTTTTTTTGGGGGGGGGGGGGGGGGGGAGGGTAGTTGGTGCTATCCCAGCAGGCAATCGGAGATCTTGATTCCAGAGCGGGGTGTCTCATGATTCCTTGGATAAATGTTGACAAGTAATTAATCGTCCGCACACGCAGGCTGTTAGATTCTCGCCGAGTCTCGTGTTAGGATGACCACGAGACGAGATTTATTTTTCCCCCTTTGCTTTGAATGACTTGTCATTTCCGGGTCTGTTTTTTTTTTGTGTGTATCGGTGTTTTGTTTTAAATTATTTTTAATATTGTTTACAAATAAACATTTGTCTTTTTGGGGGATTAAGAAAAGGATATTTTTATTCAGATAATCTTATACTGGTGAGTTAAAGGCCGTTGGACTTAATTCGTGATGTGCTATCGTCAGTGTTTCTTCCAGACATTTTTCTCCGGGGGGGGGGGGGGGGGGGTACTTGATATTTTCGGGGTGGGCGGTCAACATTTTTCGGGGGGGGGGGGGGGCGGACACTAGTAAAAGTATGTTTGCTATATAAATTTCATTTCGTTCGGGGGCGGTAGACTTTCTTCCTTGGGGGGGGGGGGGGGAGCCCGAAGAGATGCCTGGAAGAAACTCTGGCTATCGTTACATTCCGTCCTCTCCCCCTCCAGGTCTACCCGTCCCCCTTCTATTTTTCCTTTTATCACAACACACGAATCGTCTTGGCGCCATACACCCACTCTATTTTTACAAAGACTATAAACACACATAACATTTCAGTCTAACGTCATATAGGTAACTAAGTTACATCAACATTAAAACACATCGTCGTAGACATGTTAGGGCATCGCGTTAAACACGGGAAAACAGTTGCAGTCATCGACGTCACACATCGTCACAAGTTTTAAAATCTTCGTCCCACATATTCACACATTTAGAAATGTTCCTCACAGATCGTCACACAATTAGAAATTTTCGTCACACATTATCACACATAACAAAATCCTCGTTAAAGACATCTTTATCACATACTGTAACTTTATTTTTGAACAACGCGATGAGTAAAAATTCTTGAAGTGTAATTGTATCACCATTATCAGAATATATAAGTAAACATCAATAGCAGAATATGTAAGCTAACATATACATGTTTTTTTTCAAAAGTTATAGCATGTGGTTTTATTTAAAGATAAAAATATATTAGAAGAGAATGTCGGCGGCCGTCAGTAGAGATGATTGAGGCACGGTGGCATAGTTATGTCTGTGGCTAAAAAAGGAATACATTTTCTTGTTTACTGTTGTGTGCATGGGACGGAGTGGTCAAGCGGTAGGGAGCTGGACTGTGTTACGTCCCTTACATGTCCCCTGCTTGTGTGTGTGTGTGTTGTGTGCTGGAACGACAGGTACCCTCCCTTTGGTGTATAGTTGTATCCCTTGGTTGAGTGTGTTTACATGGAGCGAGAGGTGTTCACGTGAGGTGTGTCAGGTGACGGGTGTCAGAGCGTGTGCTAGTGTGTGAATCAGTTAGTTGTAGTGTGGCTGTGGACGTGGAACGTGGAACGTGGGGTTGAGATCTGGATGTGAAGTTGTGCTGTGGCTGTGGACGGGGAGACGTTGAGTATCTTGTTATTTTATGTTGTAGACTCCATTTGCTCTTTTATTATTCTTATTACTGTATATATTTATATTAAACATCTTATTGTTATTATTATATTTATATAGTGTTAGTTGTCTTTGTTTGTCGCTACATATATATATACCCTAGATTCCAGAACCCAACATTTGGGGGCTCGTCCGTTTAGCATGGCTACTACCAGGAGTGCCAGAAGACAGCTAATAAGTGATTTGAAGGAGGAGGGAAAGCTAATTGGGCTGACCGATGACAGTTTGGCGGAGTGGGTGAAGGAAGAGTTGAGGAGGGTGGAAGATGCGAAGGTCGAGGTTGTAGCAAAGGTATGTAACCCTGTACCCCGCTTGAGGGATGTGGCGGCGATGACGGTGGACGAAGACCTGGGTGCGTATGTGAGGCATTTTGAGAGTCAGGCAAAGAGACAAGGCATTGACCCCAAGGACTGGTCGCTCCTTCTGACGGACAAGATGAGTGGACAACTGAAGACTTTCCTCGTTGAGACGGGACTGAACTTGCATCAGGACTTCGAGTCAGTAAAGGTAAAGTTATTCACGCACGCAGGTTTCATCGAGGAAAAGTATAGGGTCAGATTCCACCAGCTAGTACCAACACACGACGACATGAGAAGCTTTGCAGTCAACACAGAAGCCGCATTGAGAGCGTGGGTCCAGCAGTCGGGAATAAAGGAAACGTTTGAGGACTTGGTGAACCTTTTGATAGTTGATCGGATAAAAGCAGTTGTTACTTGTGATCTGTTGGAGAGGCTGAATGGTGCTGCTAAGGTAAGTGTGGAAGATAATCTTAAAGTCATTGACAACTATAAGAGCACTCGGAACGCTACAGTGACGAGGCCAGTAAACCAAACCCCTCCGTACGTCGCTGCTAGTTCGACAGCAGAGAGGATACCCTGGCAAAACACGACACCGCGATCTCCAGGACACCACACTTGCCCTGGTGTACAGCCTATGCATGGTGTTAGGAAGGTCAGCCTGAGCAGTAAATGTTTCACATGTGGACGTTATGGACACTATGCCAGGGATTGTCATAGCAATAGTAATAGCGGCTTTACTTGGAGAAATAGGTCAGATAAAAGAGCTGTTGTGGAGTATGGAAACAACAAAAGACCTTATCGGTGCTACAAGTGCAATGAACAAGGTCATATTGCCAAAGAGTGCAGTATGGATATAGATACAGGCGCCTGTTATAGCTGTAGAAAGCCAGGCCACATACAACGAAACTGTCCCAACGGGACCAGTAGAGCGAGCAACTGGCGTACTGAAAATGTACATCGACGGTCAGATGATCTCAAGTGTTATTGCTGCGGTGGTGTTGGTCACATATCACGGGTGTGTCCCACAGCTCAGCGTGATATGTTAGGAAATTTTTCCCTGCTTAAAGACTCTCATATGAGAGTGAGGTAAAGCATGAAATTTGGAGGCGTATCCTTACAAAGGTAGTGTCCTTGGTAAGTTTTTTGTTAAGATAATTTATTCAATCAATGTAAATTTTTCTTTGTTTTTTTTTTTTTTTTTTACAGAAGCTGTGTATGATGATTACGGGCTGGAGATGATTAATGTAGTTAAAACGGCTATCGAGAAAGGAACTCAGTTTGATCGCCTTTAAGAAAAGATGACCATCTATGGCGACGTACGCATCTGCCGATGGGCCCTTACACTACAGGAAACAGCCTGTACTGTGAAACATATCAAGGGAACTGAGAACTTTGTAGCAGACATTCTATCACGAGTGTTTTACGCCAACTAGTGTATATGATATTGAGAAATGTATTATTGTTGGAGTATGGTATGATTATGTTAAGGAATTTACTATTGAGGCATTATAATATAATTATATTGAGAAATGTTTGAGAAAGGTATTACTGATGCAGTTTAGAATGATTATGCTGATTAATTTTTTTATTGTGGCTTCTCACATGTATCATTATAGGTTGAGATAGTCAGACCACGAGCTTGGTGCCCGGCCGGAGAAAACCATAGTCCACTCTCAGGACCGAAATGTTAAAGCTGGATGCGAGCCACACTCTGGACCGAACTGTCCAGGCTGGATACAAGCCACACTCTGGATCGAACTGTCCAGGCTGGATACAAGCCACACTCTGGATCGAACTATCCAGGCTGGATACAAGCCACACTCTGGATCGAACTGTCCAGGCTGGATATACGCCAAACGCTGTCCCCACCGGTCAAAGCGAGTGTTCCTAAGGACTAAAGAATAAGTAGTCGAGCTCGGGCACCAACAGTGGCTAATGGAACAAGAGATGTTTGATCTCTTTTGAAGAAAAAGAGATCTGAAGGTGGAGGGGAGGGATGTTACGTCCCTTACATGTCCCCTGCTTGTGTGTGTGTGTGTTGTGTGCTGGAACGACAGGTACCCTCCCTTTGGTGTATAGTTGTATCCCTTGGTTGAGTGTGTTTACATGGAGCGAGAGGTGTTCACGTGAGGTGTGTCAGGTGACGGGTGTCAGAGCGTGTGCTAGTGTGTGAATCAGTTAGTTGTAGTGTGGCTGTGGACGTGGAACGTGGAACGTGGGGGTTGAGATCTGGATGTGAAGTTGTGCTGTGGCTGTGGACGGGGAGACGTTGAGTATCTTGTTATTTTATGTTGTAGACTCCATTTGCTCTTTTATTATTCTTATTCCTGTATATATTTATATTAAACATCTTATTGTTATTATTATATTTATATAGTGTTAGTTGTCTTTGTTTGTCGCTACATATATATATACCCTAGATTCCAGAACCCAACAGACTGCTAACCCGTAAATCTCGAGTTCGAATCCGGGTTCGAGTCAGTAGACCGTCCCTGAGTCCATCCAACTCTGATGGGTACCTAACTCACGTTAGGGAAAGTAAAGGCGGCTGGGCATAGTACTGACCACACTATCTCTTCATATGCCGAGGTCACAGAAACAAGTTAACTCAACTTCACTTGCCCCATAGACCGTCAGGTTTGAAATGGAAACTTACTTACTTACTACTGTTGTATGCAGAAGTTCTTCACAAGCCTGATGTTTATAGGTTTTTGATAATAGAGCAGCTTTTTTTAGTAAAAGAGAGTAATAATCATAGAGTACACAGACAGACGGACAGACAGGCAGGCAGGCAGGCAGGCAAAAAGACAGACAGGCAGGCAGACGGACGGACGGACGGACAGACCGACAGACAGACAGAAAGGGACGCATATAGGCCGACACTGATAAAACAGACATAAACAGGCAACCATTTTCATTTTCTTCTTTTTTCGCCTCTGACATGTAATTTAAGATGTTTTACTTATACATAGATCTAATACAAAACTTCTAATTACAATTAAATTTAAAAAACATCCTGAAAATGCAAATGTTTAATTAAATGATAATTCCTGGGAAACTAACATACAAGTTGCAGAATGTTTAAAAATAACGCGACCTAGATGTCGTGATTTACTAAATTCTAAATTTTAAAAAAAACTAATTTATCAAAATAATTATTAGTTATTTCTTTTACTGTTTAACAAATTACAATAATTATAGTTTTGGAGCATCAAAATGTATGCCTATAAAATATAAATGTAAATAATTTGTGTTATATTTTATAAAAATATTTTTTGACATTTTAAATTTTATGATCGAAAAGAGAAAAAAGAACAACGATATATCGGTGGTATGAGCAGTTTTCAATCAAGAAGTATTTTTATCTCCCTTAATAGTCGGTACAGAGTATTTAAAAAAGAGTTGTCGTCCTTACATCGCGCAAGAGTGCAAGCACATACATCCCAGGGTGGGGGTCGGGGTGGGTAGGGGAGGGTCGTATATCAAACAAACCAATTGAATCCTGACTTGCCAAAATAGCCCCAAATGTAATAACGGACTGTATTCGTTTAACACGCACTGGAAACCAGTCAGTAAATGCGTTTGAAAAAAATAATTTTAAAAAAACCTGGCCATTTCGGTATTCCGTAGAAATTCTTTAATCTCGTTAAAAAAAATAACAACAAAATTAAATAATAGCCCGGCCGTTCACCCGTAGAAAGGTTGATCTTCGTTAAAACATGAAAGAGAATATGTACCGGAAGAAACTCAGAATTAATGTCATATTTCATAATTTATAACAAGTGCTTCTATTCATGCTGTCTAAAGGCTGTATGATTAAATTAACAAATTATTCTATACCGTAATTGGGGTTCCGATGGAAGATATTCATTAGATTCGATTCAGATTAGACTAACCAAGAAAATAAATATAAGTGGAAAAACATCAAAATAATATAATATTGATTGGCTGCTGGGATACATTGGAGTGTATTTGGATGTAGCAGACGGTGGGGGGGGGGGGGGGGGGGGGGTGGTCATTGATCTGAAGAAAATATCTTAAGAAAATGTCCAATTATCTGTTACGTGCAAATTTACTTCAGTTTGTAATATGTACTTCATTAAGTAATGGTGCATGTGATTGTAGATGTAGTTTAGGGTTTGTTGTGGGTGGTGTTGTGGGATTTCTTGTGGTGGTTGTAGATTGAGTTGTTGGCTTCTTTAGCATATATATATATATATATATATATATATATATATATATATATATATATATATATATATATATATATGTGTGTGTGTGTGTGTTTATATATATATATATATATATATGTGCTAAGGAAGCCAACATATATATATATATATATATATATTATATTATATATATATATATATATATATATATATATATATATATATATATATATATATATATTTATTTATATATATATTTTTTTTTTATTTTTTTATTTTTTTTCTATATAAATATATCCGGACTGCTTATTTTTTAAATAACACTTTTAAAAAATGTTTTAAAAAACTATTTTGTTTTAATAACATACATTTACACAATTTAAAAATTATTTTGAATTTTTTTTTTTTTTGCTTTTGTCTCTAAATTGTTAAAAATAGCCTTATAAACAGCGCAGACAATATTTTCAGACAAAACATCCTGTAGTGGCCTACTACAAGGGAAAATCCTGTTTGGTAAACACAGGCTCAAAGAACGGGAACTCCGTTCAAGGGAGACAAGCCGAGTCTTATCCTGGTAATGCTTTCATGAAGGAATATCCCGACCATCTTAGGCTTCAATAAAAGTCTAGACACGGATTCCATTAACCGAGGGTTATTTATTTATAGAAACAGGATGGGGGAAGAAAGGGTTAATCTGTAACTGACAGAACGGTGCTAGGAAGTGGGGAGGGGTCGAAGCGGCGGGGCTCCACATTTCAGCGCCCCCCCCCCCCCCCAACATACATGTATGTTTGTAAGATTTACCTTTGGCCTCTACATAATACATAAATATACATAAAGAAAGATGATATAGAATAAAGTTTAAACTGTATTCTTCTTGTTGGTCCGCGCGTAGTTTTTGTTTAGTCTATCTGGAGTTTATTGTGATGTGCAGTGTGAAGAATATAATCTGGTGTGATCATCGCAATAGCTGAACGGTTTTGTGAACAAAAATGTCTCTAGGGAAATGGTGTCATTATATGAGAAGATCATATACAGCTTTAAAAATATCATGAAGGAGGCGGAGAGCGGCCGGTTTGGACAAGTTCTTCTAATTAAGAAGCTGTAAGAATAATTGATCTTCTTTAGGGAACAGATTAGTTCTTTCAGTGAGGTCCAAAAGTTTCAGTCAAGGCTAGGAATGGTGTGGTTGGGGCGGGAGAGCGAATGACTGCTAGCTCTAAAAGTCCCGAGTTCGAACCCCAGGGCAGATGAGGGCTCGTTTTCTGAAGAGGCGGAAACTCCAAAATCAAACAACTGCTGCATTGCACATTGTTCTTGAGTGGACAAAGGTTATGTCAGCTAAAGAAACAGGGTAAGTCAGAGGTAAGTATTCATGCGGCCCATAATATGTTGACATGTAATACTTGTTTGCGTTGGAGGAAATACCGTCTAATAATACAGTTAAGAACGAGAAGAAGAAGTCAAGGCTAGTACATTCAAGGTCAGTCCAGTTATTCCAACAAAATAAAAAACCATACATGGCAATCATATTTAAAAGTCTCATCTAGACCCCCCCCCCCCCCGC
>NW_026734119.1:0-41023 GCF_028476545.2 Physella acuta
GTCAGTTGGAGTTGTAAAATGATGAGGTTTTTCTTAACATTTGCCCTGGGGCATACATTTATGGTCCTGGTACTAGTTCTATACTGACAAGGATTCTTTCAAAGCAACTTGAGCCCAAAGGGAAGTATTTATATGCCTGCAACATAGCTGTGATTAATAAAGAATGAATTTCAATGCAAAAAATAATAATTTGAATCCCTGCAAGCTCCTTTCACATAAACCAGAGAGAAAAAAATGTATGCCAGTCTATAACATATACAATATAAATAAATTAGATTGAATATAAAGATTTTTTTTATTCCTCTCATTAGTTCAACCCTTCTCTTTTTATATAAACACCCAAGGCAGACGCTTGAGTAAATTAATATCCTTCCATATATTATAGAAGCATAAATAAATATGTGTAAAAAGTATTTCATATATGTATATATTTTTTTAAATATATATATATATATATATATATATATATTTTTATATATATATTTATTTATAATGTAAAAATATTGAATATATATACATAGACGAATATTGTATATATGTCTATATATACGTATGTATATATATGCATGTTTTGTGTATATATATATATATATATTTACATGTGTGTCTAAATGTATATTCATTGAATATATATTTGAATGTATATTCAAATATATATATTTGAGTGTAGACGAAAGACGCTCAAGTAAAATAATATCCTTCAGAATATTATAATTATAAGTTTTTTTCTTCTACCCCAGCAAACAGAAGGATATATATATACACACATATATATAATTTATATTTACAAATATATATTATATAAGAATTAATATATATATTCATAATACATATATATATATATTATATATATATATATATATATATATATATATATATAAGTATATATATATATATATATATGTATAAATAAATAAGTTATATATATAGATATATTCATATATAATGTATTTATTATGTAAATATATGTATATATCAGTGTGCGTATATAAAGGTATGTATATATGTTCAAATATATTTATTTGTTTGTTCGGATACATATATATCTGTTGTGTGTATTAAATTGCGCTCTTCTGTCAGTTTTTTCATTTGACGACAGTCGGTTAAGGTACTGGCCCCAGCCTAAAGATATTAGTAGAGTCTTCATAATGTGATGCCATGGGCTAGCAAAAAATAAATGAAGAAAAATCACATAGCAGGACAAATTGACATTTTACATGCTTTCAAACTTAAACTGAAATCAGAAAATGATGTGAAATTCATCTTGTGTATATAGAAAAATAAGCATTGTGCCAAAATCCTAATCATTGGTATTAAAAATGACATCAGCTTAATTTAAAAAACTGGAAATTGTTTTGCCCTGCCGGATGAGATACCGGTAGCAGACACAGGGTTCCAGGCTGATGAAAGAAAGCGGTATACTTAAAGACAAAAGAATACCCTGTGTTAAAGCGGAACCAGCTAAGATTAAAGCTTAAAGTAAAGGCCTGCCCTGTCGCAGAATGTTAAAGTGGCCGGTGAAAGATCCCCGCGCCAGGCTAAAAGCAAGCTGTACACTTATTACTTAACGAGGGCTTCTTCAGGTCTTGTCTGTAGGACAATTCAGTCACAATAACAGGCAGGACCAGGCCAGCCCTGGATATAAGCTAATTCATTTTTATGCGCTGCTTCGACAGTCAATGAATATGGAGCTGCGGTCAGACTTTCAAACAAACCGCCTGAGTATTTAAAATGGGAAACAATATTTATTAATATTATCACCAACTAGATCTAGATTATATAGGCTACAAGGAAACCCAGAACCAGACTGGAAAGAAGTAAATTTACTCCCACTAATGATGACTTATCACTAATACTAATAATTAAAAAAAAATGTTTAAAAAATTAATTGCTCAAACCTAATAATCATTACAATCAAGCATCAAGTCTGATAGCCAACATTGGACCTAAAATCTAGATCTATTAGTTTTTTACTGAACTAAATCTTATGTTATTTACTAATAATTACTAATGCATTTAATTATTAATACCTAGGCTACTCATTCCTACAGAATCTAGAAATTCTAGATCTAGACTCTAGAGAAATACTGGCGTCCCAGGCCAACCTAACCTTTTAAGCAACATCCTTAATTAGCATTTAATTAACCATGGATCGCCTGCCTTTTTTTTTTCACCGTGAAATTATTATTGTAATTTTTGAAACAGTATTTTGAATAGATCTACCCTCCTGTTTATATTATTTTAGTTAAGCTAGAGCGTTAGATCTAGAATTCTAGATCGTCGCCTAGTTGCGTGTTTTAAAATGAAGCCAGAATATTAATAGACTGAAAATAAATGTGCCAGTTGTCGTGGGAAAAGGTTAAAAGAATAATTAATAAAATGAAAAGCATTGAACTATTTCTCAAACATTAAATTAGTAGACTTGTAGGCGGCTAGATCTAGATCTATGTGATGAGTTGGATTAAAATTGAATGAATTCGTGCAGAATGTTTCGGAAGGAGTGAGTGAGCGGGAGACCCAAAAAAGTTAAAGTATCGCCTTTCCGATAGATCATTTCACATGAAAGCGATAGTTAAAGGACAGGTCGGATGCAGGGGGCACCTGGTTTTCTGATTTTAGTCAAGGAAAATGGGGGAAAATGTATTTATTTTGTATTTTACAACGCGCGATGCTCGAAAATTAGTAGCTCAGGGAAGTCTACCGGTGGTTACCGCCTCAGGTTAAAAATAGCGACCAATGGCTGTAGAGGGAAAAAAAAGGCACATAGTATTCGATATTAAAACAATGTTTCGCTTTTGTGGAGATTTAGGGCGTTTTTTTATTATTGAAATAATATGAGGAAAGCAGTGAAATCATTATTGTAGCCAGAAAAGGACGAATAACTGCTGATTTCGTTTGAGTATATTTATAAGCCCCAATTTTCTCACACAGATGTCTACGGCCATACCACGTTGAAAATACCGGTTCTCGTCCGATCACCGCAGTCAAGCAACGTCGGGCGTGGTTAGTACTTAGATGGGTGACCGCTTGGGAACACCACGTGTTGTAGACTTTTTTTCATCTTTTGTCTTTTATTTTTTGCCCCACTGGACACCTATTCTTACCACCTGCACTCTTTCCTAAGTTCACCACATACCTGTGAACACTTTTGTAATATCGAAATATTTTTTGTTTGTTTCTTTTGTGCCTTCACGGTAGGCTACCTCGATCCTACCCACCCATGGAAACAAACCCCTTAAAAACCAACAAAGGAAAGATGACCACTCTGCCCAAATTAAATAAATAAACTAAGTAGGCTACAACCTAATAATTAGAAGTAACTCAGTAAGTTAAATAAGGGGTAGGTATGGAAAACATTCGTGTAGGGGTTACAACCACTCGAGCTAATTCGGAAACGTATGGGTGGCCCTAATAAGGGCCGGATGGGTAGAACAAATGGGTGGTCCTGGGTTGAGTTTAACCGCCGAAGCCGTACAGGGTGCGACCTTGACGTTTCAGAGCATAGACGACATCCATAGCAGTGACGGTCTTCCTCTTGGCGTGCTCAGTGTAGGTGACGGCATCACGGATGACATTTTCAAGGAACACCTTGAGGACACCTCTGGTTTCTTCGTAGATCAGACCAGAGATACGTTTGACACCACCTCTGCGAGCAAGACGACGGATGGCTGGCTTGGTGATACCTTGGATGTTATCACGCAACACCTTCCTGTGACGCTTGGCGCCTCCCTTTGCCGAGTCCCTTACCACCTTTGCCTCGGCCAGACATATTGAATTTTTCTTCTTTGTTGATGAAGGAGTGTTCGAAAAACGCCGTCTGCAGAGAAACTCGCTCCTTATATACGGTCCTGGGCTCGAGTTCGTTCAATATGGCGGACACCGCCCAACCAAAAGCGGTCGGCGAATGAGCCAGCCAATGAAAAAGCAGCTTGCCGTGTCGACTGGAATGTTGCTGGCTTGTCGGCTAACGGTGTCGTTTTCAAAGTCATTTTTTCACCTATTCTGCTATGCGACCCTTGGATAAAAAATAAAGAGTTTCATTGCCCACACGTGTAGGCATAGAAAAGATCCACGTTTGTCATGTTAAAATATGATATTAGACGTTATTTTCACCGTTTTGTGCGAATAAAACTGAAATATTTCCCTACACCTAATTATGCGAGTACGAGCGAGCTCATTATGCGAGTACGAGAGAATCTCGAACGCTGATTGGTCGAGTACGAACGAAATAATATTCTCGTACTCCGCTCCGTACTCGCAGTGGTTTGTTTACATCGTGAAACGAATAGGTTAGTTAGGCTTCTAATAATTAAATAATCTATGGCGTGTAGTCGTTAAGAATAATTTCTGCTCTCCGATTAAGATCTAGATATCTAGCTCTAACCCTAAAGGGTTTTTCTTTTTTTTTTTTTATATATATATTTTAAAAGCAATGGATAGGGTGGTGGGTGGGTGAAAGAAAAATATAAAATTTATTCTCTCCTTTCTTCACATTTGAGATAAATAAAACAATATCAACAGCATGCATACACGAATTCAAATAGCAATGTGATGTGTGAGTTGAATTAAAGAGATAAATGAATAGAACCTATTTCCCGCATCCCCCAGAATAATACTAATAGATGTAGTAGTAGTAGTAGTAGTAGAGTGGCAGACATGGGCAGGGGGTGTAGTGGGTGGGTGGGTGGAAACTCGTGAGGTGGGGGACCTTCACTGCTAATCTGAACGTTGTCAGGTGGTCCTAAAAAGGACCTTGGTTGAGGACAGGGGGTGGTGGTTTGGGCTTAAAAGAAACCTCTTAAGCACGCTCACCACGGATACGTCTGGCTAGCTGGATGTCCTTGGGCATGATGGTGACACGCTTGGCGTGGATGGCGCACAGGTTGGTGTCTTCAAACAGACCGACGAGGTAAGCCTCGCTAGCCTCCTGCAGGGCCATGACAGCGGAGCTCTGGAAGCGAAGGTCAGTCTTGAAGTCCTGGGCGATTTCTCTGACCAGGCGCTGGAATGGCAGCTTGCGAATGAGCAGCTCAGTGCTCTTCTGGTAACGACGGATTTCTCTCAGGGCGACGGTTCCAGGCCTGTAACGATGGGGCTTCTTAACACCGCCGGTGGCTGGTGCTGACTTTCTGGCGGCTTTGGTGGCCAGCTGTTTACGTGGGGCTTTGCCTCCAGTAGATTTTCGGGCGGTTTGTTTGGTACGAGCCATCTTTTTTTTTTTGAATGATCTTAACTGACTGTTAAGGAAATGCGGCAGCTCAGCGCTGCTGGCCCTTTTATAACCGTCCGCCAAACCCTTAGCGCAACGAAGCTCTCCCATTGGACGAGTACGAGTTTAACGACGCTGATTGGCCAGTAGCAGCCACACAACGTTGAGACAGCGTCGACATAGCAGATTATTTTTAGACACGGTATCCAGCCGAGCGATCTATTAATAGCAGACAGGGCCGATAACACAAAATATTCTTCGTTCAAATGAAATCCTTGGTTGTGCCGCTTGTCAATGGAATCCGGTGTGTTTGCTTCTGTCGTCTTCAATGAATTATGAATGTGTGTGTGAGTGATTAGAAAAGAACCCAACATAGACTGCCTGAAACAATTTAGATCTAGACCTAGTCTATAGACCTAGGTAGATATTCTGACCCGATTCGACCGCCCGATCGGCGGTATTTACACAGTGTGTAAATAAATGAGGGGGAAGGATTAATAAAAACATATTTGGTTTTAAAAAGAAGAAGATATAAAATAAAAAGGGTAGACTAGCGGTAGGTTAAAGAATAGAATTTTAAAATAACGACCACCCTTATTTGTTGTAGACAGGGGTTAAACGGAGCACATTTAAAGAAAAATAGATTCTATTTTCATTTGTATCTATGAACGAATACCCCTAAAATATGTCCAGTTACTACTATTAATATGACCGCCCCCTCCCTGTTCTGCTCGTGTAAACCAGTGTAAGTATTATACATCTATAATAATGATCTCATACTGCTAGTGATTGACATGTTGATACGTTATTAATAAAGTTTGAAACAAGTAGGGTAGGGTAGGGTAGGGTAGGAAAACTCGATTTTTGTTCATTGACACACAACGAAAGCTAATTGGGTAAACTTTGGTTGTCCTGAAAAGGACAGTAGTAGGCTAGGTGGACAGTGGGCAGCAGGGTGACACTGTTTAGCTCTTGCCACCGGGTGTCTTCTGTGACTTCTTGGGCAGAAGCACGGCCTGGATGTTGGGGAGGACACCACCCTGGGCGATGGTGACACCCGACAAAAGTTTGTTCAACTCTTCGTCGTTACGGATGGCCAGCTGGAGGTGGACGAGGAATGATTCTTGTCTTCTTGTTGTCTCTGGCAGCGTTGCCGGCCAACTCGAGCACTTCAGCGGCCAAATACTCGAGGACGGCGGCTAGGTAGACTGGGGCACCAGCACCGACACGCTCAGCATAGTTTCCTTTCCTCAACAGACGATGAATACGTCCGACTGGGAATTGAAGGCCTGCCCTGGAGGAGCGAGACTTGGACTTTCCCTTGACTTTACCGCCTTTACCACGTCCGGACATTGTGAGTTGGTTAGGAGCGAGAAGAAATACAGCGACTAACAGCGATACGGCTGCAGGCGATGAATGAAGACTTAACGGCGAGATCGGCCCTTTTATACGAAACGGCGAGGAAATCCGTTCGTCACCAAGCGAGCGTTCTGATTGGCTGCGCAGCGGCTTGGCGTTCGTACTCGTACTCGTACTCTCCAAATTTCCTCGCCGTTTCATATAAAAGGGCGGCCGGCGGTCGGTTCGCCTCATTTCTGTTCAAGCCATTGAAAAGAAAACAACATGCCACCTAAAGTTTCTTCCAAGGGAGCCAAGAAGGCCGGTAAGGCTAAAGCCGTACGCACCGGTGACAAGAAAAAGAAGAGGAGGAGAAAGGAAAGCTACAGCATCTACATTTACAAAGTCTTGAAGCAGGTGCACCCTGACACTGGCATTTCCTCCAAGGCCATGTCCATCATGAACTCCTTCGTCAACGACATCTTTGAGCGCATTTCAGCTGAAGCCAGCCGTCTTGCCCACTACAACAAGCGCAGCACCATCACCTCCAGGGAGATCCAGACCGCTGTCCGTCTCCTCCTGCCCGGTGAGCTGGCCAAACACGCCGTCAGTGAAGGCACCAAGGCTGTCACCAAGTACACCACCAGCAAATAAACACAACAGCAAACAACCACCTGGCTTGCTTGTTGTGGCTCTACTACTCGGCCCTTTTCAGGGCCTCCACCCATTCCCAATTAGCTCGGTTTGGTTTACATTGAACGAGTTTTCCCTCCCTCCCTCATCCACCCACCCACTCTGTGTAGCTGCCATGTTACAGTTTTTTTTTTTTGTTTAGTCATTCTTTTCTTTAATAAGTAGAGATAGATATACATACATACATAGGCCTACATAGTAATATGCCTATCCCAACAACTGCACACACTATTCTCTTAACACATTTCATGCTAATTCTATCCTTTAAACTAGACATAAAAAGGCCACATACTTATTACTGGGTGGCTCCTTTTTTTTAAAAACACTATTTCATTCTGCATCTCACACAGGGCATCAGCACACCTCTATGCATATCATTTATTGTGTGTTGTTTGGCATAGATCCAAGGGATGAATGGGATTTAATAGTTTTTAATTCAGATTATAAGGCTGGCTGTTGTAATAGGAATTATTAGCCAACACTTTGATTCTTATCACCAGTGCTAACTGCCATTTTCATTACAATACATCCATTCTGGTGGGTTGGTTTTTTTCTGTCTTCATTATATATGTTGAACATAACTGTGTGAGTGTGGCTTTTGGTGTTTTTATTATTTTTGTTTTTCTTTCATTAAAGCTACCATGTCAGATTGCTAAGGCATGCATCTGCCACCATTTGTTCACTGATATACTTTTTTCCTACTACCATCATATCATATGATTCTTTTGGTTTTGTCTTTTGCTAGGCCTGGCTTGAAAATGAGTTGGTTACACTTCTGCACAACATACATTCTCTTTAACAAGACAAAACAACAATTAAATACTCTGAACTTTTTTTTTTTTATTATCATATATATACTTTTTTTTTTTTCAAAATACAGAAAATAAAAAATAACATGAGCTCAAGTACACAGCTTTCAAGAAGTTCATGGTTTTCTTTGCCAGCCTGCACAATGATTTCAGCACAGATTAAATTTAAACAATCAAAAGGAGGTTGATCTCTTACCGGCTGACGAGAAAGTTTGCGCAGAAGCATCATTTCTTAAGCCCCTGGTCAGTTGGAGTTGTAAAATGATGAGGTTTTCTTAACATTTGCCCTGGGGCATACATTTATGGTCCTGGTACTAGTTCTATACTGACAAGGATTCTTTCAAAGCAACTTGAGCCCAAAGGGAAGTATTTATATGCCTGCAACATAGCTGTGATTAATAAAGAATGAATTTCAATGCAAAAAATAATAATTTGAATCCCTGCAAGCTCCTTTCACATAAACCAGAGAGAAAAAAATGTATGCCAGTCTATAACATATACAATATAAATAAATTAGATTGAATATAAAGATTTTTTTTTATTCCTCTCATTAGTTCAACCCTTCTCTTTTTATATAAACACCCAAGGCAGACGCTTGAGTAAATTAATATCCTTCCATATATTATAGAAGCATAAATAAATATGTGTAAAAAGTATTTCATATATGTATATATTTTTTTAAATATATATATATATATATATATATATATATTTTTATATATATATTTATTTATAATGTAAAAATATTGAATATATATACATAGACGAATATTGTATATATGTCTATATATACGTATGTATATATATGCATGTTTTGTGTATATATATATATATATATTTACATGTGTGTCTAAATGTATATTCATTGAATATATATTTGAATGTATATTCAAATATATATATTTGAGTGTAGACGAAAGACGCTCAAGTAAAATAATATCCTTCAGAATATTATAATTATAAGTTTTTTTCTTCTACCCCAGCAAACAGAAGGATATATATATACACACATATATATAATTTATATTTACAAATATATATTATATAAGAATTAATATATATATTCATAATACATATATATATATATATATATATATATATATATATATATATATATATATATAAGTATATATATATATATATATATGTATAAATAAATAAGTTATATATATAGATATATTCATATATAATGTATTTATTATGTAAATATATGTATATATCAGTGTGCGTATATAAAGGTATGTATATATGTTCAAATATATTTATTTGTTTGTTCGGATACATATATATCTGTTGTGTGTATTAAATTGCGCTCTTCTGTCAGTTTTTTCATTTGACGACAGTCGGTTAAGGTACTGGCCCCAGCCTAAAGATATTAGTAGAGTCTTCATAATGTGATGCCATGGGCTAGCAAAAAATAAATGAAGAAAAATCACATAGCAGGACAAATTGACATTTTACATGCTTTCAAACTTAAACTGAAATCAGAAAATGATGTGAAATTCATCTTGTGTATATAGAAAAATAAGCATTGTGCCAAAATCCTAATCATTGGTATTAAAAATGACATCAGCTTAATTTAAAAACTGGAAATTGTTTTGCCCTGCCGGATGAGATACCGGTAGCAGACACAGGGTTCCAGGCTGATGAAAGAAAGCGGTATACTTAAAGACAAAAGAATACCCTGTGTTAAAGCGGAACCAGCTAAGATTAAAGCTTAAAGTAAAGGCCTGCCCTGTCGCAGAATGTTAAAGTGGCCGGTGAAAGATCCCCGCGCCAGGCTAAAAGCAAGCTGTACACTTATTACTTAACGAGGGCTTCTTCAGGTCTTGTCTGTAGGACAATTCAGTCACAATAACAGGCAGACCAGGCCAGCCCTGGATATAAGCTAATTCATTTTATGCGCTGCTTCGACAGTCAATGAATATGGAGCTGCGGTCAGACTTTCAAACAAACCGCCTGAGTATTTAAAATGGGAAACAATATTTATTAATATTATCACCAACTAGATCTAGATTATATAGGCTACAAGGAAACCCAGAACCAGACTGGAAAGAAGTAAATTTACTCCCACTAATGATGACTTATCACTAATACTAATAATTAAAAAAAATGTTTAAAAAAATTAATTGCTCAAACCTAATAATCATTACAATCAAGCATCAAGTCTGATAGCCAACATTGGACCTAAAATCTAGATCTATTAGTTTTTACTGAACTAAATCTTATGTTATTTACTAATAATTACTAATGCATTTAATTATTAATACCTAGGCTACTCATTCCTACAGAATCTAGAAATTCTAGATCTAGACTCTAGAGAAATACTGGCGTCCCAGGCCAACCTAACCTTTTAAGCAACATCCTTAATTAGCATTTAATTAACCATGGATCGCCTGCCTTTTTTTTTTCACCGTGAAATTATTATTGTAATTTTTGAAACAGTATTTTGAATAGATCTACCCTCCTGTTTATATTATTTTAGTTAAGCTAGAGCGTTAGATCTAGAATTCTAGATCGTCGCCTAGTTGCGTGTTTTAAAATGAAGCCAGAATATTAATAGACTGAAAATAAATGTGCCAGTTGTCGTGGGAAAAGGTTAAAAGAATAATTAATAAATGAAAAGCATTGAACTATTTCTCAAACATTAAATTAGTAGACTTGTAGGCGGCTAGATCTAGATCTATGTGATGAGTTGGATTAAAATTGAATGAATTCGTGCAGAATGTTTCGGAAGGAGTGAGTGAGCGGGAGACCCAAAAAAGTTAAAGTATCGCCTTTCCGATAGATCATTTCACATGAAAGCGATAGTTAAAGGACAGGTCGGATGCAGGGGGCACCTGGTTTTCTGATTTTAGTCAAGGAAAATGGGGAAAATGTATTTATTTTGTATTTTACAACGCGCGATGCTCGAAAATTAGTAGCTCAGGGAAGTCTACCGGTGGTTACCGCCTCAGGTTAAAAATAGCGACCAATGGCTGTAGAGGGAAAAAAAAGGCACATAGTATTCGATATTAAAACAATGTTTCGCTTTTGTGGAGATTTAGGGCGTTTTTTATTATTGAAATAATATGAGGAAAGCAGTGAAATCATTATTGTAGCCAGAAAAGGACGAATAACTGCTGATTTCGTTTGAGTATATTTATAAGCCCCAATTTTCTCACACAGATGTCTACGGCCATACCACGTTGAAAATACCGGTTCTCGTCCGATCACCGCAGTCAAGCAACGTCGGGCGTGGTTAGTACTTAGATGGGTGACCGCTTGGGAACACCACGTGTTGTAGACTTTTTTTCATCTTTTGTCTTTTATTTTTTGCCCCACTGGACACCTATTCTTACCACCTGCACTCTTTCCTAAGTTCACCACATACCTGTGAACACTTTTGTAATATCGAAATATTTTTTGTTTGTTTCTTTTGTGCCTTCACGGTAGGCTACCTCGATCCTACCCACCCATGGAAACAAACCCCTTAAAAACCAACAAAGGAAAGATGACCACTCTGCCCAAATTAAATAAATAAACTAAGTAGGCTACAACCTAATAATTAGAAGTAACTCAGTAAGTTAAATAAGGGGTAGGTATGGAAAACATTCGTGTAGGGGTTACAACCACTCGAGCTAATTCGGAAACGTATGGGTGGCCCTAATAAGGGCCGGATGGGTAGAACAAATGGGTGGTCCTGGGTTGAGTTTAACCGCCGAAGCCGTACAGGGTGCGACCTTGACGTTTCAGAGCATAGACGACATCCATAGCAGTGACGGTCTTCCTCTTGGCGTGCTCAGTGTAGGTGACGGCATCACGGATGACATTTTCAAGGAACACCTTGAGGACACCTCTGGTTTCTTCGTAGATCAGACCAGAGATACGTTTGACACCACCTCTGCGAGCAAGACGACGGATGGCTGGCTTGGTGATACCTTGGATGTTATCACGCAACACCTTCCTGTGACGCTTGGCGCCTCCTTTGCCGAGTCCCTTACCACCTTTGCCTCGGCCAGACATATTGAATTTTTCTTCTTTGTTGATGAAGGAGTGTTCGAAAAACGCCGTCTGCAGAGAAACTCGCTCCTTATATACGGTCCTGGGCTCGAGTTCGTTCAATATGGCGGACACCGCCCAACCAAAAGCGGTCGGCGAATGAGCCAGCCAATGAAAAAGCAGCTTGCCGTGTCGACTGGAATGTTGCTGGCTTGTCGGCTAACGGTGTCGTTTTCAAAGTCATTTTTTCACCTATTCTGCTATGCGACCCTTGGATAAAAAATAAAGAGTTTCATTGCCCACACGTGTAGGCATAGAAAAGATCCACGTTTGTCATGTTAAAATATGATATTAGACGTTATTTTCACCGTTTTGTGCGAATAAAACTGAAATATTTCCCTACACCTAATTATGCGAGTACGAGCGAGCTCATTATGCGAGTACGAGAGAATCTCGAACGCTGATTGGTCGAGTACGAACGAAATAATATTCTCGTACTCCGCTCCGTACTCGCAGTGGTTTGTTTACATCGTGAAACGAATAGGTTAGTTAGGCTTCTAATAATTAAATAATCTATGGCGTGTAGTCGTTAAGAATAATTTCTGCTCTCCGATTAAGATCTAGATATCTAGCTCTAACCCTAAAGGGTTTTTCTTTTTTTTTTTTTATATATATATATTTTAAAAAGCAATGGATAGGGTGGTGGGTGGGTGAAAGAAAAATATAAAATTTATTCTCTCCTTTCTTCACATTTGAGATAAATAAAACAATATCAACAGCATGCATACACGAATTCAAATAGCAATGTGATGTGTGAGTTGAATTAAAGAGATAAATGAATAGAACCTATTTCCCGCATCCCCCAGAATAATACTAATAGATGTAGTAGTAGTAGTAGTAGTAGAGTGGCAGACATGGGCAGGGGGTGTAGTGGGTGGGTGGGTGGAAACTCGTGAGGTGGGGGACCCTTCACTGCTAATCTGAACGTTGTCAGGTGGTCCTAAAAAGGACCTTGGTTGAGGACAGGGGGTGGTGGTTTGGGCTTAAAAGAAACCTCTTAAGCACGCTCACCACGGATACGTCTGGCTAGCTGGATGTCCTTGGGCATGATGGTGACACGCTTGGCGTGGATGGCGCACAGGTTGGTGTCTTCAAACAGACCGACGAGGTAAGCCTCGCTAGCCTCCTGCAGGGCCATGACAGCGGAGCTCTGGAAGCGAAGGTCAGTCTTGAAGTCCTGGGCGATTTCTCTGACCAGGCGCTGGAATGGCAGCTTGCGAATGAGCAGCTCAGTGCTCTTCTGGTAACGACGGATTTCTCTCAGGGCGACGGTTCCAGGCCTGTAACGATGGGGCTTCTTAACACCGCCGGTGGCTGGTGCTGACTTTCTGGCGGCTTTGGTGGCCAGCTGTTTACGTGGGGCTTTGCCTCCAGTAGATTTTCGGGCGGTTTGTTTGGTACGAGCCATCTTTTTTTTTTTGAATGATCTTAACTGACTGTTAAGGAAATGCGGCAGCTCAGCGCTGCTGGCCCTTTTATAACCGTCCGCCAAACCCTTAGCGCAACGAAGCTCTCCCATTGGACGAGTACGAGTTTAACGACGCTGATTGGCCAGTAGCAGCCACACAACGTTGAGACAGCGTCGACATAGCAGATTATTTTTAGACACGGTATCCAGCCGAGCGATCTATTAATAGCAGACAGGGCCGATAACACAAAATATTCTTCGTTCAAATGAAATCCTTGGTTGTGCCGCTTGTCAATGGAATCCGGTGTGTTTGCTTCTGTCGTCTTCAATGAATTATGAATGTGTGTGTGAGTGATTAGAAAAGAACCCAACATAGACTGCCTGAAACAATTTAGATCTAGACCTAGTCTATAGACCTAGGTAGATATTCTGACCCGATTCGACCGCCCGATCGGCGGTATTTACACAGTGTGTAAATAAATGAGGGGGAAGGATTAATAAAAACATATTTGGTTTTAAAAAGAAGAAGATATAAAATAAAAAGGGTAGACTAGCGGTAGGTTAAAGAATAGAATTTTAAAATAACGACCACCCTTATTTGTTGTAGACAGGGGTTAAACGGAGCACATTTAAAGAAAAATAGATTCTATTTTCATTTGTATCTAATGAACGAATACCCCTAAAATATGTCCAGTTACTACTATTAATATGACCGCCCCCTCCCTGTTCTGCTCGTGTAAACCAGTGTAAGTATTATACATCTATAATAATGATCTCATACTGCTAGTGATTGACATGTTGATACGTTATTAATAAAGTTTGAAACAAGTAGGGTAGGGTAGGGTAGGGTAGGAAAACTCGATTTTTGTTCATTGACACACAACGAAAGCTAATTGGGTAAACTTTGGTTGTCCTGAAAAGGACAGTAGTAGGCTAGGTGGACAGTGGGCAGCAGGGTGACACTGTTTAGCTCTTGCCACCGGGTGTCTTCTGTGACTTCTTGGGCAGAAGCACGGCCTGGATGTTGGGGAGGACACCACCCTGGGCGATGGTGACACCCGACAAAAGTTTGTTCAACTCTTCGTCGTTACGGATGGCCAGCTGGAGGTGACGAGGAATGATTCTTGTCTTCTTGTTGTCTCTGGCAGCGTTGCCGGCCAACTCGAGCACTTCAGCGGCCAAATACTCGAGGACGGCGGCTAGGTAGACTGGGGCACCAGCACCGACACGCTCAGCATAGTTTCCTTTCCTCAACAGACGATGAATACGTCCGACTGGGAATTGAAGGCCTGCCCTGGAGGAGCGAGACTTGGACTTTCCCTTGACTTTACCGCCTTTACCACGTCCGGACATTGTGAGTTGGTTAGGAGCGAGAAGAAATACAGCGACTAACAGCGATACGGCTGCAGGCGATGAATGAAGACTTAACGGCGAGATCGGCCCTTTTATACGAAACGGCGAGGAAATCCGTTCGTCACCAAGCGAGCGTTCTGATTGGCTGCGCAGCGGCTTGGCGTTCGTACTCGTACTCGTACTCTCCAAATTTCCTCGCCGTTTCATATAAAAGGGCGGCCGGCGGTCGGTTCGCCTCATTTCTGTTCAAGCCATTGAAAAGAAAACAACATGCCACCTAAAGTTTCTTCCAAGGGAGCCAAGAAGGCCGGTAAGGCTAAAGCCGTACGCACCGGTGACAAGAAAAAGAAGAGGAGGAGAAAGGAAAGCTACAGCATCTACATTTACAAAGTCTTGAAGCAGGTGCACCCTGACACTGGCATTTCCTCCAAGGCCATGTCCATCATGAACTCCTTCGTCAACGACATCTTTGAGCGCATTTCAGCTGAAGCCAGCCGTCTTGCCCACTACAACAAGCGCAGCACCATCACCTCCAGGGAGATCCAGACCGCTGTCCGTCTCCTCCTGCCCGGTGAGCTGGCCAAACACGCCGTCAGTGAAGGCACCAAGGCTGTCACCAAGTACACCACCAGCAAATAAACACAACAGCAAACAACCACCTGGCTTGCTTGTTGTGGCTCTACTACTCGGCCCTTTTCAGGGCCTCCACCCATTCCCAATTAGCTCGGTTTGGTTTACATTGAACGAGTTTTCCCTCCCTCCCTCATCCACCCACCCACTCTGTGTAGCTGCCATGTTACAGTTTTTTTTTTTTGTTTAGTCATTCTTTTCTTTAATAAGTAGAGATAGATATACATACATACATAGGCCTACATAGTAATATGCCTATCCCAACAACTGCACACACTATTCTCTTAACACATTTCATGCTAATTCTATCCTTTAAACTAGACATAAAAAGGCCACATACTTATTACTGGGTGGCTCCTTTTTTTTAAAAACACTATTTCATTCTGCATCTCACACAGGGCATCAGCACACCTCTATGCATATCATTTATTGTGTGTTGTTTGGCATAGATCCAAGGGATGAATGGGATTTAATAGTTTTAATTCAGATTATAAGGCTGGCTGTTGTAATAGGAATTATTAGCCAACACTTTGATTCTTATCACCAGTGCTAACTGCCATTTTCATTACAATACATCCATTCTGGTGGGTTGGTTTTTTTCTGTCTTCATTATATATGTTGAACATAACTGTGTGAGTGTGGCTTTTGGTGTTTTTATTATTTTTGTTTTTCTTTCATTAAAGCTACCATGTCAGATTGCTAAGGCATGCATCTGCCACCATTTGTTCACTGATATACTTTTTTCCTACTACCATCATATCATATGATTCTTTTGGTTTTGTCTTTTGCTAGGCCTGGCTTGAAAATGAGTTGGTTACACTTCTGCACAACATACATTCTCTTTAACAAGACAAAACAACAATTAAATACTCTGAACTTTTTTTTTTTATTATCATATATATACTTTTTTTTTTTTCAAAATACAGAAAATAAAAAATAACATGAGCTCAAGTACACAGCTTTCAAGAAGTTCATGGTTTTCTTTGCCAGCCTGCACAATGATTTCAGCACAGATTAAATTTAAACAATCAAAAGGAGGTTGATCTCTTACCGGCTGACGAGAAAGTTTGCGCAGAAGCATCATTTCTTAAGCCCCTGGTCAGTTGGAGTTGTAAAATGATGAGGTTTTCTTAACATTTGCCCTGGGGCATACATTTATGGTCCTGGTACTAGTTCTATACTGACAAGGATTCTTTCAAAGCAACTTGAGCCCAAAGGGAAGTATTTATATGCCTGCAACATAGCTGTGATTAATAAAGAATGAATTTCAATGCAAAAAATAATAATTTGAATCCCTGCAAGCTCCTTTCACATAAACCAGAGAGAAAAAAATGTATGCCAGTCTATAACATATACAATATAAATAAATTAGATTGAATATAAAGATTTTTTTTATTCCTCTCATTAGTTCAACCCTTCTCTTTTTATATAAACACCCAAGGCAGACGCTTGAGTAAATTAATATCCTTCCATATATTATAGAAGCATAAATAAATATGTGTAAAAAGTATTTCATATATGTATATATTTTTTTAAATATATATATATATATATATATATATATATTTTTATATATATATTTATTTATAATGTAAAAATATTGAATATATATACATAGACGAATATTGTATATATGTCTATATATACGTATGTATATATATGCATGTTTTGTGTATATATATATATATATATTTACATGTGTGTCTAAATGTATATTCATTGAATATATATTTGAATGTATATTCAAATATATATATTTGAGTGTAGACGAAAGACGCTCAAGTAAAATAATATCCTTCAGAATATTATAATTATAAGTTTTTTTCTTCTACCCCCAGCAAACAGAAGGATATATATATACACACATATATATAATTTATATTTACAAATATATATTATATAAGAATTAATATATATATTCATAATACATATATATATATATATATATATATATATATATATATATATATATATATAAGTATATATATATATATATATATGTATAAATAAATAAGTTATATATATAGATATATTCATATATAATGTATTTATTATGTAAATATATGTATATATCAGTGTGCGTATATAAAGGTATGTATATATGTTCAAATATATTTATTTGTTTGTTCGGATACATATATATCTGTTGTGTGTATTAAATTGCGCTCTTCTGTCAGTTTTTTCATTTGACGACAGTCGGTTAAGGTACTGGCCCCAGCCTAAAGATATTAGTAGAGTCTTCATAATGTGATGCCATGGGCTAGCAAAAAATAAATGAAGAAAAATCACATAGCAGGACAAATTGACATTTTACATGCTTTCAAACTTAAACTGAAATCAGAAAATGATGTGAAATTCATCTTGTGTATATAGAAAAATAAGCATTGTGCCAAAATCCTAATCATTGGTATTAAAAATGACATCAGCTTAATTTAAAAACTGGAAATTGTTTTGCCCTGCCGGATGAGATACCGGTAGCAGACACAGGGTTCCAGGCTGATGAAAGAAAGCGGTATACTTAAAGACAAAAGAATACCCTGTGTTAAAGCGGAACCAGCTAAGATTAAAGCTTAAAGTAAAGGCCTGCCCTGTCGCAGAATGTTAAAGTGGCCGGTGAAAGATCCCCGCGCCAGGCTAAAAGCAAGCTGTACACTTATTACTTAACGAGGGCTTCTTCAGGTCTTGTCTGTAGGACAATTCAGTCACAATAACAGGCAGACCAGGCCAGCCCTGGATATAAGCTAATTCATTTTATGCGCTGCTTCGACAGTCAATGAATATGGAGCTGCGGTCAGACTTTCAAACAAACCGCCTGAGTATTTAAAATGGGAAACAATATTTATTAATATTATCACCAACTAGATCTAGATTATATAGGCTACAAGGAAACCCAGAACCAGACTGGAAAGAAGTAAATTTACTCCCACTAATGATGACTTATCACTAATACTAATAATTAAAAAAAATGTTTAAAAAAATTAATTGCTCAAACCTAATAATCATTACAATCAAGCATCAAGTCTGATAGCCAACATTGGACCTAAAATCTAGATCTATTAGTTTTTACTGAACTAAATCTTATGTTATTTACTAATAATTACTAATGCATTTAATTATTAATACCTAGGCTACTCATTCCTACAGAATCTAGAAATTCTAGATCTAGACTCTAGAGAAATACTGGCGTCCCAGGCCAACCTAACCTTTTAAGCAACATCCTTAATTAGCATTTAATTAACCATGGATCGCCTGCCTTTTTTTTTTCACCGTGAAATTATTATTGTAATTTTTGAAACAGTATTTTGAATAGATCTACCCTCCTGTTTATATTATTTTAGTTAAGCTAGAGCGTTAGATCTAGAATTCTAGATCGTCGCCTAGTTGCGTGTTTTAAAATGAAGCCAGAATATTAATAGACTGAAAATAAATGTGCCAGTTGTCGTGGGAAAAGGTTAAAAGAATAATTAATAAATGAAAAGCATTGAACTATTTCTCAAACATTAAATTAGTAGACTTGTAGGCGGCTAGATCTAGATCTATGTGATGAGTTGGATTAAAATTGAATGAATTCGTGCAGAATGTTTCGGAAGGAGTGAGTGAGCGGGAGACCCAAAAAAGTTAAAGTATCGCCTTTCCGATAGATCATTTCACATGAAAGCGATAGTTAAAGGACAGGTCGGATGCAGGGGGCACCTGGTTTTCTGATTTTAGTCAAGGAAAATGGGGAAAATGTATTTATTTTGTATTTTACAACGCGCGATGCTCGAAAATTAGTAGCTCAGGGAAGTCTACCGGTGGTTACCGCCTCAGGTTAAAAATAGCGACCAATGGCTGTAGAGGGAAAAAAAGGCACATAGTATTCGATATTAAAACAATGTTTCGCTTTTGTGGAGATTTAGGGCGTTTTTTATTATTGAAATAATATGAGGAAAGCAGTGAAATCATTATTGTAGCCAGAAAAGGACGAATAACTGCTGATTTCGTTTGAGTATATTTATAAGCCCCAATTTTCTCACACAGATGTCTACGGCCATACCACGTTGAAAATACCGGTTCTCGTCCGATCACCGCAGTCAAGCAACGTCGGGCGTGGTTAGTACTTAGATGGGTGACCGCTTGGGAACACCACGTGTTGTAGACTTTTTTTCATCTTTTGTCTTTTATTTTTTGCCCCACTGGACACCTATTCTTACCACCTGCACTCTTTCCTAAGTTCACCACATACCTGTGAACACTTTTGTAATATCGAAATATTTTTTGTTTGTTTCTTTTGTGCCTTCACGGTAGGCTACCTCGATCCTACCCACCCATGGAAACAAACCCCTTAAAAACCAACAAAGGAAAGATGACCACTCTGCCCAAATTAAATAAATAAACTAAGTAGGCTACAACCTAATAATTAGAAGTAACTCAGTAAGTTAAATAAGGGGTAGGTATGGAAAACATTCGTGTAGGGGTTACAACCACTCGAGCTAATTCGGAAACGTATGGGTGGCCCTAATAAGGGCCGGATGGGTAGAACAAATGGGTGGTCCTGGGTTGAGTTTAACCGCCGAAGCCGTACAGGGTGCGACCTTGACGTTTCAGAGCATAGACGACATCCATAGCAGTGACGGTCTTCCTCTTGGCGTGCTCAGTGTAGGTGACGGCATCACGGATGACATTTTCAAGGAACACCTTGAGGACACCTCTGGTTTCTTCGTAGATCAGACCAGAGATACGTTTGACACCACCTCTGCGAGCAAGACGACGGATGGCTGGCTTGGTGATACCTTGGATGTTATCACGCAACACCTTCCTGTGACGCTTGGCGCCTCCTTTGCCGAGTCCCTTACCACCTTTGCCTCGGCCAGACATATTGAATTTTTCTTCTTTGTTGATGAAGGAGTGTTCGAAAAACGCCGTCTGCAGAGAAACTCGCTCCTTATATACGGTCCTGGGCTCGAGTTCGTTCAATATGGCGGACACCGCCCAACCAAAAGCGGTCGGCGAATGAGCCAGCCAATGAAAAAGCAGCTTGCCGTGTCGACTGGAATGTTGCTGGCTTGTCGGCTAACGGTGTCGTTTTCAAAGTCATTTTTTCACCTATTCTGCTATGCGACCCTTGGATAAAAAATAAAGAGTTTCATTGCCCACACGTGTAGGCATAGAAAAGATCCACGTTTGTCATGTTAAAATATGATATTAGACGTTATTTTCACCGTTTTGTGCGAATAAAACTGAAATATTTCCCTACACCTAATTATGCGAGTACGAGCGAGCTCATTATGCGAGTACGAGAGAATCTCGAACGCTGATTGGTCGAGTACGAACGAAATAATATTCTCGTACTCCGCTCCGTACTCGCAGTGGTTTGTTTACATCGTGAAACGAATAGGTTAGTTAGGCTTCTAATAATTAAATAATCTATGGCGTGTAGTCGTTAAGAATAATTTCTGCTCTCCGATTAAGATCTAGATATCTAGCTCTAACCCTAAAGGGTTTTTCTTTTTTTTTTTTTATATATATATTTTAAAAAGCAATGGATAGGGTGGTGGGTGGGTGAAAGAAAAATATAAAATTTATTCTCTCCTTTCTTCACATTTGAGATAAATAAAACAATATCAACAGCATGCATACACGAATTCAAATAGCAATGTGATGTGTGAGTTGAATTAAAGAGATAAATGAATAGAACCTATCTCCCGCATCCCCCAGAATAATACTAATAGATGTAGTAGTAGTAGTAGTAGTAGAGTGGCAGACATGGGCAGGGGGTGTAGTGGGTGGGTGGGTGGAAACTCGTGAGGTGGGGGACCTTCACTGCTAATCTGAACGTTGTCAGGTGGTCCTAAAAAGGACCTTGGTTGAGGACAGGGGGTGGTGGTTTGGGCTTAAAAGAAACCTCTTAAGCACGCTCACCACGGATACGTCTGGCTAGCTGGATGTCCTTGGGCATGATGGTGACACGCTTGGCGTGGATGGCGCACAGGTTGGTGTCTTCAAACAGACCGACGAGGTAAGCCTCGCTAGCCTCCTGCAGGGCCATGACAGCGGAGCTCTGGAAGCGAAGGTCAGTCTTGAAGTCCTGGGCGATTTCTCTGACCAGGCGCTGGAATGGCAGCTTGCGAATGAGCAGCTCAGTGCTCTTCTGGTAACGACGGATTTCTCTCAGGGCGACGGTTCCAGGCCTGTAACGATGGGGCTTCTTAACACCGCCGGTGGCTGGTGCTGACTTTCTGGCGGCTTTGGTGGCCAGCTGTTTACGTGGGGCTTTGCCTCCAGTAGATTTTCGGGCGGTTTGTTTGGTACGAGCCATCTTTTTTTTTTTGAATGATCTTAACTGACTGTTAAGGAAATGCGGCAGCTCAGCGCTGCTGGCCCTTTTATAACCGTCCGCCAAACCCTTAGCGCAACGAAGCTCTCCCATTGGACGAGTACGAGTTTAACGACGCTGATTGGCCAGTAGCAGCCACACAACGTTGAGACAGCGTCGACATAGCAGATTATTTTTAGACACGGTATCCAGCCGAGCGATCTATTAATAGCAGACAGGGCCGATAACACAAAATATTCTTCGTTCAAATGAAATCCTTGGTTGTGCCGCTTGTCAATGGAATCCGGTGTGTTTGCTTCTGTCGTCTTCAATGAATTATGAATGTGTGTGTGAGTGATTAGAAAAGAACCCAACATAGACTGCCTGAAACAATTTAGATCTAGACCTAGTCTATAGACCTAGGTAGATATTCTGACCCGATTCGACCGCCCGATCGGCGGTATTTACACAGTGTGTAAATAAATGAGGGGGAAGGATTAATAAAAACATATTTGGTTTTAAAAAGAAGAAGATATAAAATAAAAAGGGTAGACTAGCGGTAGGTTAAAGAATAGAATTTTAAAATAACGACCACCCTTATTTGTTGTAGACAGGGGTTAAACGGAGCACATTTAAAGAAAAATAGATTCTATTTTCATTTGTATCTATGAACGAATACCCCTAAAATATGTCCAGTTACTACTATTAATATGACCGCCCCCTCCCTGTTCTGCTCGTGTAAACCAGTGTAAGTATTATACATCTATAATAATGATCTCATACTGCTAGTGATTGACATGTTGATACGTTATTAATAAAGTTTGAAACAAGTAGGGTAGGGTAGGGTAGGGTAGGAAAACTCGATTTTTGTTCATTGACACACAACGAAAGCTAATTGGGTAAACTTTGGTTGTCCTGAAAAGGACAGTAGTAGGCTAGGTGGACAGTGGGCAGCAGGGTGACACTGTTTAGCTCTTGCCACCGGGTGTCTTCTGTGACTTCTTGGGCAGAAGCACGGCCTGGATGTTGGGGAGGACACCACCCTGGGCGATGGTGACACCCGACAAAAGTTTGTTCAACTCTTCGTCGTTACGGATGGCCAGCTGGAGGTGACGAGGAATGATTCTTGTCTTCTTGTTGTCTCTGGCAGCGTTGCCGGCCAACTCGAGCACTTCAGCGGCCAAATACTCGAGGACGGCGGCTAGGTAGACTGGGGCACCAGCACCGACACGCTCAGCATAGTTTCCTTTCCTCAACAGACGATGAATACGTCCGACTGGGAATTGAAGGCCTGCCCTGGAGGAGCGAGACTTGGACTTTCCCTTGACTTTACCGCCTTTACCACGTCCGGACATTGTGAGTTGGTTAGGAGCGAGAAGAAATACAGCGACTAACAGCGATACGGCTGCAGGCGATGAATGAAGACTTAACGGCGAGATCGGCCCTTTTATACGAAACGGCGAGGAAATCCGTTCGTCACCAAGCGAGCGTTCTGATTGGCTGCGCAGCGGCTTGGCGTTCGTACTCGTACTCGTACTCTCCAAATTTCCTCGCCGTTTCATATAAAAGGGCGGCCGGCGGTCGGTTCGCCTCATTTCTGTTCAAGCCATTGAAAAGAAAACAACATGCCACCTAAAGTTTCTTCCAAGGGAGCCAAGAAGGCCGGTAAGGCTAAAGCCGTACGCACCGGTGACAAGAAAAAGAAGAGGAGGAGAAAGGAAAGCTACAGCATCTACATTTACAAAGTCTTGAAGCAGGTGCACCCTGACACTGGCATTTCCTCCAAGGCCATGTCCATCATGAACTCCTTCGTCAACGACATCTTTGAGCGCATTTCAGCTGAAGCCAGCCGTCTTGCCCACTACAACAAGCGCAGCACCATCACCTCCAGGGAGATCCAGACCGCTGTCCGTCTCCTCCTGCCCGGTGAGCTGGCCAAACACGCCGTCAGTGAAGGCACCAAGGCTGTCACCAAGTACACCACCAGCAAATAAACACAACAGCAAACAACCACCTGGCTTGCTTGTTGTGGCTCTACTACTCGGCCCTTTTCAGGGCCTCCACCCATTCCCAATTAGCTCGGTTTGGTTTACATTGAACGAGTTTTCCCTCCCTCCCTCATCCACCCACCCACTCTGTGTAGCTGCCATGTTACAGTTTTTTTTTTTTGTTTAGTCATTCTTTTCTTTAATAAGTAGAGATAGATATACATACATACATAGGCCTACATAGTAATATGCCTATCCCAACAACTGCACACACTATTCTCTTAACACATTTCATGCTAATTCTATCCTTTAAACTAGACATAAAAAGGCCACATACTTATTACTGGGTGGCTCCTTTTTTTTAAAAACACTATTTCATTCTGCATCTCACACAGGGCATCAGCACACCTCTATGCATATCATTTATTGTGTGTTGTTTGGCATAGATCCAAGGGATGAATGGGATTTAATAGTTTTAATTCAGATTATAAGGCTGGCTGTTGTAATAGGAATTATTAGCCAACACTTTGATTCTTATCACCAGTGCTAACTGCCATTTTCATTACAATACATCCATTCTGGTGGGTTGGTTTTTTTCTGTCTTCATTATATATGTTGAACATAACTGTGTGAGTGTGGCTTTTGGTGTTTTTATTATTTTTGTTTTTCTTTCATTAAAGCTACCATGTCAGATTGCTAAGGCATGCATCTGCCACCATTTGTTCACTGATATACTTTTTTCCTACTACCATCATATCATATGATTCTTTTGGTTTTGTCTTTTGCTAGGCCTGGCTTGAAAATGAGTTGGTTACACTTCTGCACAACATACATTCTCTTTAACAAGACAAAACAACAATTAAATACTCTGAACTTTTTTTTTTTATTATCATATATATACTTTTTTTTTTTTCAAAATACAGAAAATAAAAAATAACATGAGCTCAAGTACACAGCTTTCAAGAAGTTCATGGTTTTCTTTGCCAGCCTGCACAATGATTTCAGCACAGATTAAATTTAAACAATCAAAAGGAGGTTGATCTCTTACCGGCTGACGAGAAAGTTTGCGCAGAAGCATCATTTCTTAAGCCCCTGGTCAGTTGGAGTTGTAAAATGATGAGGTTTTCTTAACATTTGCCCTGGGGCATACATTTATGGTCCTGGTACTAGTTCTATACTGACAAGGATTCTTTCAAAGCAACTTGAGCCCAAAGGGAAGTATTTATATGCCTGCAACAATAGCTGTGATTAATAAAGAATGAATTTCAATGCAAAAAATAATAATTTGAATCCCTGCAAGCTCCTTTCACATAAACCAGAGAGAAAAAAATGTATGCCAGTCTATAACATATACAATATAAATAAATTAGATTGAATATAAAGATTTTTTTTATTCCTCTCATTAGTTCAACCCTTCTCTTTTTATATAAACACCCAAGGCAGACGCTTGAGTAAATTAATATCCTTCCATATATTATAGAAGCATAAATAAATATGTGTAAAAAGTATTTCATATATGTATATATTTTTTTAAATATATATATATATATATATATATATATATTTTTATATATATATTTATTTATAATGTAAAAATATTGAATATATATACATAGACGAATATTGTATATATGTCTATATATACGTATGTATATATATGCATGTTTTGTGTATATATATATATATATATTTACATGTGTGTCTAAATGTATATTCATTGAATATATATTTGAATGTATATTCAAATATATATATTTGAGTGTAGACGAAAGACGCTCAAGTAAAATAATATCCTTCAGAATATTATAATTATAAGTTTTTTTCTTCTACCCCAGCAAACAGAAGGATATATATATACACACATATATATAATTTATATTTACAAATATATATTATATAAGAATTAATATATATATTCATAATACATATATATATATATATATATATATATATATATATATATATATATATATATAGTATATATATATATATATATATGTATAAATAAATAAGTTATATATATAGATATATTCATATATAATGTATTTATTATGTAAATATATGTATATCAGTGTGCGTATATAAAGGTATGTATATATGTTCAAATATATTTATTTGTTTGTTCGGATACATATATATCTGTTGTGTGTATTAAATTGCGCTCTTCTGTCAGTTTTTTCATTTGACGACAGTCGGTTAAGGTACTGGCCCCAGCCTAAAGATATTAGTAGAGTCTTCATAATGTGATGCCATGGGCTAGCAAAAAATAAATGAAGAAAAATCACATAGCAGGACAAATTGACATTTTACATGCTTTCAAACTTAAACTGAAATCAGAAAATGATGTGAAATTCATCTTGTGTATATAGAAAAATAAGCATTGTGCCAAAATCCTAATCATTGGTATTAAAAATGACATCAGCTTAATTTAAAAACTGGAAATTGTTTTGCCCTGCCGGATGAGATACCGGTAGCAGACACAGGGTTCCAGGCTGATGAAAGAAAGCGGTATACTTAAAGACAAAAGAATACCCTGTGTTAAAGCGGAACCAGCTAAGATTAAAGCTTAAAGTAAAGGCCTGCCCTGTCGCAGAATGTTAAAGTGGCCGGTGAAAGATCCCCGCGCCAGGCTAAAAGCAAGCTGTACACTTATTACTTAACGAGGGCTTCTTCAGGTCTTGTCTGTAGGACAATTCAGTCACAATAACAGGCAGACCAGGCCAGCCCTGGATATAAGCTAATTCATTTTATGCGCTGCTTCGACAGTCAATGAATATGGAGCTGCGGTCAGACTTTCAAACAAACCGCCTGAGTATTTAAAATGGGAAACAATATTTATTAATATTATCACCAACTAGATCTAGATTATATAGGCTACAAGGAAACCCAGAACCAGACTGGAAAGAAGTAAATTTACTCCCACTAATGATGACTTATCACTAATACTAATAATTAAAAAAAATGTTTAAAAAAATTAATTGCTCAAACCTAATAATCATTACAATCAAGCATCAAGTCTGATAGCCAACATTGGACCTAAAATCTAGATCTATTAGTTTTTACTGAACTAAATCTTATGTTATTTACTAATAATTACTAATGCATTTAATTATTAATACCTAGGCTACTCATTCCTACAGAATCTAGAAATTCTAGATCTAGACTCTAGAGAAATACTGGCGTCCCAGGCCAACCTAACCTTTTAAGCAACATCCTTAATTAGCATTTAATTAACCATGGATCGCCTGCCTTTTTTTTTTCACCGTGAAATTATTATTGTAATTTTTGAAACAGTATTTTGAATAGATCTACCCTCCTGTTTATATTATTTTAGTTAAGCTAGAGCGTTAGATCTAGAATTCTAGATCGTCGCCTAGTTGCGTGTTTTAAAATGAAGCCAGAATATTAATAGACTGAAAATAAATGTGCCAGTTGTCGTGGGAAAAGGTTAAAAGAATAATTAATAAATGAAAAGCATTGAACTATTTCTCAAACATTAAATTAGTAGACTTGTAGGCGGCTAGATCTAGATCTATGTGATGAGTTGGATTAAAATTGAATGAATTCGTGCAGAATGTTTCGGAAGGAGTGAGTGAGCGGGAGACCCAAAAAAGTTAAAGTATCGCCTTTCCGATAGATCATTTCACATGAAAGCGATAGTTAAAGGACAGGTCGGATGCAGGGGGCACCTGGTTTTCTGATTTTAGTCAAGGAAAATGGGGAAAATGTATTTATTTTGTATTTTACAACGCGCGATGCTCGAAAATTAGTAGCTCAGGGAAGTCTACCGGTGGTTACCGCCTCAGGTTAAAAATAGCGACCAATGGCTGTAGAGGGAAAAAAAGGCACATAGTATTCGATATTAAAACAATGTTTCGCTTTTGTGGAGATTTAGGGCGTTTTTTATTATTGAAATAATATGAGGAAAGCAGTGAAATCATTATTGTAGCCAGAAAAGGACGAATAACTGCTGATTTCGTTTGAGTATATTTATAAGCCCCAATTTTCTCACACAGATGTCTACGGCCATACCACGTTGAAAATACCGGTTCTCGTCCGATCACCGCAGTCAAGCAACGTCGGGCGTGGTTAGTACTTAGATGGGTGACCGCTTGGGAACACCACGTGTTGTAGACTTTTTTTCATCTTTTGTCTTTTATTTTTTGCCCCACTGGACACCTATTCTTACCACCTGCACTCTTTCCTAAGTTCACCACATACCTGTGAACACTTTTGTAATATCGAAATATTTTTTGTTTGTTTCTTTTGTGCCTTCACGGTAGGCTACCTCGATCCTACCCACCCATGGAAACAAACCCCTTAAAAACCAACAAAGGAAAGATGACCACTCTGCCCAAATTAAATAAATAAACTAAGTAGGCTACAACCTAATAATTAGAAGTAACTCAGTAAGTTAAATAAGGGGTAGGTATGGAAAACATTCGTGTAGGGGTTACAACCACTCGAGCTAATTCGGAAACGTATGGGTGGCCCTAATAAGGGCCGGATGGGTAGAACAAATGGGTGGTCCTGGGTTGAGTTTAACCGCCGAAGCCGTACAGGGTGCGACCTTGACGTTTCAGAGCATAGACGACATCCATAGCAGTGACGGTCTTCCTCTTGGCGTGCTCAGTGTAGGTGACGGCATCACGGATGACATTTTCAAGGAACACCTTGAGGACACCTCTGGTTTCTTCGTAGATCAGACCAGAGATACGTTTGACACCACCTCTGCGAGCAAGACGACGGATGGCTGGCTTGGTGATACCTTGGATGTTATCACGCAACACCTTCCTGTGACGCTTGGCGCCTCCTTTGCCGAGTCCCTTACCACCTTTGCCTCGGCCAGACATATTGAATTTTTCTTCTTTGTTGATGAAGGAGTGTTCGAAAAACGCCGTCTGCAGAGAAACTCGCTCCTTATATACGGTCCTGGGCTCGAGTTCGTTCAATATGGCGGACACCGCCCAACCAAAAGCGGTCGGCGAATGAGCCAGCCAATGAAAAAGCAGCTTGCCGTGTCGACTGGAATGTTGCTGGCTTGTCGGCTAACGGTGTCGTTTTCAAAGTCATTTTTTCACCTATTCTGCTATGCGACCCTTGGATAAAAAATAAAGAGTTTCATTGCCCACACGTGTAGGCATAGAAAAGATCCACGTTTGTCATGTTAAAATATGATATTAGACGTTATTTTCACCGTTTTGTGCGAATAAAACTGAAATATTTCCCTACACCTAATTATGCGAGTACGAGCGAGCTCATTATGCGAGTACGAGAGAATCTCGAACGCTGATTGGTCGAGTACGAACGAAATAATATTCTCGTACTCCGCTCCGTACTCGCAGTGGTTTGTTTACATCGTGAAACGAATAGGTTAGTTAGGCTTCTAATAATTAAATAATCTATGGCGTGTAGTCGTTAAGAATAATTTCTGCTCTCCGATTAAGATCTAGATATCTAGCTCTAACCCTAAAGGGTTTTTCTTTTTTTTTTTTTATATATATATTTTAAAAAGCAATGGATAGGGTGGTGGGTGGGTGAAAGAAAAATATAAAATTTATTCTCTCCTTTCTTCACATTTGAGATAAATAAAACAATATCAACAGCATGCATACACGAATTCAAATAGCAATGTGATGTGTGAGTTGAATTAAAGAGATAAATGAATAGAACCTATTTCCCGCATCCCCCAGAATAATACTAATAGATGTAGTAGTAGTAGTAGTAGTAGAGTGGCAGACATGGGCAGGGGGTGTAGTGGGTGGGTGGGTGGAAACTCGTGAGGTGGGGGACCTTCACTGCTAATCTGAACGTTGTCAGGTGGTCCTAAAAAGGACCTTGGTTGAGGACAGGGGGTGGTGGTTTGGGCTTAAAAGAAACCTCTTAAGCACGCTCACCACGGATACGTCTGGCTAGCTGGATGTCCTTGGGCATGATGGTGACACGCTTGGCGTGGATGGCGCACAGGTTGGTGTCTTCAAACAGACCGACGAGGTAAGCCTCGCTAGCCTCCTGCAGGGCCATGACAGCGGAGCTCTGGAAGCGAAGGTCAGTCTTGAAGTCCTGGGCGATTTCTCTGACCAGGCGCTGGAATGGCAGCTTGCGAATGAGCAGCTCAGTGCTCTTCTGGTAACGACGGATTTCTCTCAGGGCGACGGTTCCAGGCCTGTAACGATGGGGCTTCTTAACACCGCCGGTGGCTGGTGCTGACTTTCTGGCGGCTTTGGTGGCCAGCTGTTTACGTGGGGCTTTGCCTCCAGTAGATTTTCGGGCGGTTTGTTTGGTACGAGCCATCTTTTTTTTTTTGAATGATCTTAACTGACTGTTAAGGAAATGCGGCAGCTCAGCGCTGCTGGCCCTTTTATAACCGTCCGCCAAACCCTTAGCGCAACGAAGCTCTCCCATTGGACGAGTACGAGTTTAACGACGCTGATTGGCCAGTAGCAGCCACACAACGTTGAGACAGCGTCGACATAGCAGATTATTTTTAGACACGGTATCCAGCCGAGCGATCTATTAATAGCAGACAGGGCCGATAACACAAAATATTCTTCGTTCAAATGAAATCCTTGGTTGTGCCGCTTGTCAATGGAATCCGGTGTGTTTGCTTCTGTCGTCTTCAATGAATTATGAATGTGTGTGTGAGTGATTAGAAAAGAACCCAACATAGACTGCCTGAAACAATTTAGATCTAGACCTAGTCTATAGACCTAGGTAGATATTCTGACCCGATTCGACCGCCCGATCGGCGGTATTTACACAGTGTGTAAATAAATGAGGGGGAAGGATTAATAAAAACATATTTGGTTTTAAAAAGAAGAAGATATAAAATAAAAAGGGTAGACTAGCGGTAGGTTAAAGAATAGAATTTTAAAATAACGACCACCCTTATTTGTTGTAGACAGGGGTTAAACGGAGCACATTTAAAGAAAAATAGATTCTATTTTCATTTGTATCTATGAACGAATACCCCTAAAATATGTCCAGTTACTACTATTAATATGACCGCCCCCTCCCTGTTCTGCTCGTGTAAACCAGTGTAAGTATTATACATCTATAATAATGATCTCATACTGCTAGTGATTGACATGTTGATACGTTATTAATAAAGTTTGAAACAAGTAGGGTAGGGTAGGGTAGGGTAGGAAAACTCGATTTTTGTTCATTGACACACAACGAAAGCTAATTGGGTAAACTTTGGTTGTCCTGAAAAGGACAGTAGTAGGCTAGGTGGACAGTGGGCAGCAGGGTGACACTGTTTAGCTCTTGCCACCGGGTGTCTTCTGTGACTTCTTGGGCAGAAGCACGGCCTGGATGTTGGGGAGGACACCACCCTGGGCGATGGTGACACCCGACAAAAGTTTGTTCAACTCTTCGTCGTTACGGATGGCCAGCTGGAGGTGACGAGGAATGATTCTTGTCTTCTTGTTGTCTCTGGCAGCGTTGCCGGCCAACTCGAGCACTTCAGCGGCCAAATACTCGAGGACGGCGGCTAGGTAGACTGGGGCACCAGCACCGACACGCTCAGCATAGTTTCCTTTCCTCAACAGACGATGAATACGTCCGACTGGGAATTGAAGGCCTGCCCTGGAGGAGCGAGACTTGGACTTTCCCTTGACTTTACCGCCTTTACCACGTCCGGACATTGTGAGTTGGTTAGGAGCGAGAAGAAATACAGCGACTAACAGCGATACGGCTGCAGGCGATGAATGAAGACTTAACGGCGAGATCGGCCCTTTTATACGAAACGGCGAGGAAATCCGTTCGTCACCAAGCGAGCGTTCTGATTGGCTGCGCAGCGGCTTGGCGTTCGTACTCGTACTCGTACTCTCCAAATTTCCTCGCCGTTTCATATAAAAGGGCGGCCGGCGGTCGGTTCGCCTCATTTCTGTTCAAGCCATTGAAAAGAAAACAACATGCCACCTAAAGTTTCTTCCAAGGGAGCCAAGAAGGCCGGTAAGGCTAAAGCCGTACGCACCGGTGACAAGAAAAAGAAGAGGAGGAGAAAGGAAAGCTACAGCATCTACATTTACAAAGTCTTGAAGCAGGTGCACCCTGACACTGGCATTTCCTCCAAGGCCATGTCCATCATGAACTCCTTCGTCAACGACATCTTTGAGCGCATTTCAGCTGAAGCCAGCCGTCTTGCCCACTACAACAAGCGCAGCACCATCACCTCCAGGGAGATCCAGACCGCTGTCCGTCTCCTCCTGCCCGGTGAGCTGGCCAAACACGCCGTCAGTGAAGGCACCAAGGCTGTCACCAAGTACACCACCAGCAAATAAACACAACAGCAAACAACCACCTGGCTTGCTTGTTGTGGCTCTACTACTCGGCCCTTTTCAGGGCCTCCACCCATTCCCAATTAGCTCGGTTTGGTTTACATTGAACGAGTTTTCCCTCCCTCCCTCATCCACCCACCCACTCTGTGTAGCTGCCATGTTACAGTTTTTTTTTTTTGTTTAGTCATTCTTTTCTTTAATAAGTAGAGATAGATATACATACATACATAGGCCTACATAGTAATATGCCTATCCCAACAACTGCACACACTATTCTCTTAACACATTTCATGCTAATTCTATCCTTTAAACTAGACATAAAAAGGCCACATACTTATTACTGGGTGGCTCCTTTTTTTTAAAAACACTATTTCATTCTGCATCTCACACAGGGCATCAGCACACCTCTATGCATATCATTTATTGTGTGTTGTTTGGCATAGATCCAAGGGATGAATGGGATTTAATAGTTTTAATTCAGATTATAAGGCTGGCTGTTGTAATAGGAATTATTAGCCAACACTTTGATTCTTATCACCAGTGCTAACTGCCATTTTCATTACAATACATCCATTCTGGTGGGTTGGTTTTTTTCTGTCTTCATTATATATGTTGAACATAACTGTGTGAGTGTGGCTTTTGGTGTTTTTATTATTTTTGTTTTTCTTTCATTAAAGCTACCATGTCAGATTGCTAAGGCATGCATCTGCCACCATTTGTTCACTGATATACTTTTTTCCTACTACCATCATATCATATGATTCTTTTGGTTTTGTCTTTTGCTAGGCCTGGCTTGAAAATGAGTTGGTTACACTTCTGCACAACATACATTCTCTTTAACAAGACAAAACAACAATTAAATACTCTGAACTTTTTTTTTTTATTATCATATATATACTTTTTTTTTTTTCAAAATACAGAAAATAAAAAATAACATGAGCTCAAGTACACAGCTTTCAAGAAGTTCATGGTTTTCTTTGCCAGCCTGCACAATGATTTCAGCACAGATTAAATTTAAACAATCAAAAGGAGGTTGATCTCTTACCGGCTGACGAGAAAGTTTGCGCAGAAGCATCATTTCTTAAGCCCCTGGTCAGTTGGAGTTGTAAAATGATGAGGTTTTCTTAACATTTGCCCTGGGGCATACATTTATGGTCCTGGTACTAGTTCTATACTGACAAGGATTCTTTCAAAGCAACTTGAGCCCAAAGGGAAGTATTTATATGCCTGCAACATAGCTGTGATTAATAAAGAATGAATTTCAATGCAAAAAATAATAATTTGAATCCCTGCAAGCTCCTTTCACATAAACCAGAGAGAAAAAAATGTATGCCAGTCTATAACATATACAATATAAATAAATTAGATTGAATATAAAGATTTTTTTTATTCCTCTCATTAGTTCAACCCTTCTCTTTTTATATAAACACCCAAGGCAGACGCTTGAGTAAATTAATATCCTTCCATATATTATAGAAACATAAATAAATATGTGTAAAAAGTATTTCATATATGTATATTTTTTTTTTAATATATATAAATATATATATATATATAAATATATATATATATATATATTATATATATATATATATATATATATAATGTAAAAATATTGAATAGACGAATATTGTATATATGTCTATATATACGTATGTATATATATGCATGTTTTGTGTGTATATATATATATATATGTATATATATATATATATATATATATATATATATTTACATGTGTGTCTAAATGTATATTCATTGAATATATATTTGAATGTATATTCAAATATATATATTTGAGTGTAGACGAAAGACGCTCAAGTAAAATAATATCCTTCAGAATATTATAATTATAAGTTTTTTTTTTCTACCCCAGCAAACAGAAGGATATATATATACACACATATATATAATTTATATTTACAAATATATATCATATAAGAATTAATATATATTTTCATAATATATAAGGATATAATACAAATATATATATATATATATATATATATATATATATATATATATATATATATATATATATATATATATATATATATGTATAAATAAATAATTATATATATAGATATATTCATATATAATGTATTTATTATGTAAATATATGTATATGTATATATCAGTGTGCGTATATAAAGGTATGTATATATGTTCCAATATATTTATTTGTTTGTTCGGATACATATATATCTGTTGTGTGTATTAAATTGCGCTCTTCTGTCAGTTTTTTCATTTGACGACAGTTGGTTAAGGTACTGGCCCCAGCCTAAAGATATTAGTAGAGCCTTCATAATGTGATGCCATGGGTTAGCAAAAAATAAATGAAGAAAAATCACATAGCAGGACAAATTGACATTTTACATGCTTTCAAACTTAAACTGAAATCAGAAAATGATGTGAAATTCATCTTGTGTATATAGAAAAAATAAGCATTGTGCCAAAATCCTAATCATTGGTTTTAAAAATGACACCAGCTTAATTTAAAAACTGGAAATTGTTTTGCCCTGCCGGATGAGATACCGGTAGCCGACACAGGGTTCCAGGCTGATAAAAGAAAGCGGTATACTTAAAGACAAAAGAATACCCTGTGTTAAAGCGGAACCAGCTAAGATTAAAGCTTAAAGTAAAGGCCTGCCCTGTCGCAGAATGTTAAAGTGGCCGGTGAAAGATCCCCGCGCCAGGCTAAAAGCAAGCTGTACACTTATTACTTAACGAGAGCTTCTTCAGGTCTTGTCTGTAGGACAATTCAGTCACAATAACAGGCAGACCAGGCCAGCCCTGGATATAAGCTAATTCATTTTATGCGGTGCTTCGACAGTCAATGAATATGGAGCTGCGGTCAGACTTTCAAACAAACCGCCTGAGTATTTAAAATGGGAAACAATATTTATTAATATTATCACCAACTAGATCTAGATTATATAGGCTACAAGGAAACCCAGAACCAGACTGGAAAGAAGTAAATTTACTCCCACTAATGATGACTTATCACTAATACTAATAATTAAAAAAATGTTTAAAAAAATTAATTGCTCAAACCTAATAATCATTACAATCAAGCATCAAGTCTGATAGCCAACATTGGACCTAAAATCTAGATCTATTAGTTTTTACTGAACTAAATCTTATGTTAGCTACTAATAATTACTAATGCATTTAATTATTAATACCTAGGCTACTCATTCCTACAGAATCTAGAAATTCTAGATCTAGACTCTAGAGAAATACTGGCGTCCCAGGCCAACCTAACCTTTTAAGCAACATCCTTAATTAGCATTTAATTTACCATGGATCGCCTGCCTTTTTTTTTCACCGTGAAATTATTATTGTAATTTTTGAAACAGTATTTTGAATAGATCTACCCTCCTGTTTATATTATTTTAGTTAAGCTAGAGCGTTAGATCTAGAATTCTAGATCGACGCCTAGTTGCGTGTTTTAAAATGAAGCCAGAATATTAATAGACTGAAAATAAATGTGCCAGTTGTCGTGGGAAAAGGTTAAAAGAATAATTAATAAATGAAAAGCATTGAACTATTTCTCAAACATTAAATTAGTAGACTTGTAGGCGGCTAGATCTAGATCTATGTGATGAGTTGGATTAAAATTGAATGAATTCGTGCAGAATGTTTCGGATGGAGTGAGTGAGCGGGAGACCCAAAAAAGTTAAAGTATCGCCTTTCCGATAGATCATTTCACATGAAAGCGATAGTTAAAGGACAGGTCGGATGCAGGGGGCACCTGGTTTTCTGATTTTAGTCAAGGAAAATGGGGGAAAATGTATTTATTTTGTATTTTACAACGCGCGATGCTCGAAAATTAGTAGCTCAGGGAAGTCTACCGGTGGTTACCGCCTCAGGTTAAAAATAGCGACCAATGGCTGTAGAGGGAAAAAAAGGCACATAGTATTCGATATTAAAAACAATGTTTCGCTTTTGTGGCGATTTAGGGCGTTTTTTATTATTGAAATAATATGAGGAAAGCAGTGAAATCATTATTGTAGCCAGAAAAGGACGAATAACTGCTGATTTCGTTTGAGTATATTTATAAGCCCCAATTTTCTCACACCGATGTCTACGGCCATACCACGTTGAAAATACCGGTTCTCGTCCGATCACCGCAGTCAAGCAACGTCGGGCGTGGTTAGTACTTAGATGGGTGACCGCTTGGGAACACCACGTGTTGTAGACTTTTTTTCATCTTTTGTCTTTTATTTTTTGCCCCACTGGACACCTATTCTTAATACCTGCACTCTTTCCTAAGTTCACCACATACCTGTGAACACTTTTGTAATATCGAAATATTTTTTGTTTGTTTCTTTTGTGCCTTCACGGTAGGCTACCTCGACCCTCCCCACCCATGGAAACAAACCCCTTAAAAACCAAAGGAAAGATGACCACTCTGCCCAAATTAAATAAATAAACTAAGTAGGCTACAACCAAATAATTGTACAATCAAACCTAAGTAATAAGGAGGAAGAAGTAACTCAGTAAGTAAGGGGGTAGGTATGGAAAACATTCGTGTAGGGGTTACAACCACTCGAGCTAATTCGGAAACGTATGGGTGGCCCTAATAAGGGCCGGATGGGTAGAACAAATGGGTGGTCCTGGGTTGAGTTTAACCGCCGAAGCCGTACAGGGTGCGACCTTGACGTTTCAGAGCATAGACGACATCCATAGCAGTGACGGTCTTCCTCTTGGCGTGCTCAGTGTAGGTGACGGCATCACGGATGACATTTTCAAGGAACACCTTGAGGACACCTCTGGTTTCTTCGTAGATCAGACCAGAGATACGTTTGACACCACCTCTGCGAGCAAGACGACGGATGGCTGGCTTGGTGATACCTTGGATGTTATCACGCAACACCTTCCTGTGACGCTTGGCGCCTCCTTTGCCGAGTCCCTTACCACCTTTGCCTCGGCCAGACATATTGAATTTTTTTTTCTTTGTTGATGAACGAGTGTTCGAAAAACGCCGTCTGCAGAGAAACTCGCTCCTTATATACGGCCCTGGGCTCGAGTTCGTTCAATATGGCGGACACCGCCCAACCAAAAGCGGTCGGCGAATGAGCCAGCCAATGAAAAAGCAGCTTGCCGTGTCGACTGGAATGTTGCTGGCTTGTCGGCTAACGGTGTCGTTTTCAAAGTCATTTTTTCACCTATTCTGCTATGCGACCCTTGGATACAAAATAAAGAGTTTCATTGCCCACACGTGTAGGCATAGAAAAGATCCACGTTTGTCATGTTAAAATATGATATTAGACGTTATTTTCACCGTTTTGTGCGAATAAAACTGAAATATTTCCCTACACCTAATTATGCGAGTACGAGCGAGCTCATTATGCGAGTACGAGAGAATCTCGAACGCTGATTGGTCGAGTACGAACGAAATAATATTCTCGTACTCCGCTCCGTACTCGCAGTGGTTTGTTTACATCGTGAAATGAATAGGTTAGTTAGGCTTCTAATAATTAAATAATCTATGGCGTGTAGTCGTTAAGAATAATTTCTGCTCTCCGATTAAGATCTAGATATCTAGCTCTAACCCTAAAGGGTTTTTCTTTTTTATATATTTTAAAAAGCAATGGATAGGGTGGTGGGTGGGTGGGTGAAAGAAAAATATAAAATTTATTCTCTCCTTTCTTCACATTTGAGATAAATAAAACAATATCAACAGCATGCATACACGAATTCAAATAGCAATGTGATGTGTGAGTTGAATTAAAGAGATAAATGAATAGAACCTATCTCCCGTCTACCCAGGAATAATACTAATAGATGTAGTAGTAGTAGTAGATTGGCAGACATGGGCAGGGGGTGTAGTGGGTGGAAACTCGTGAGGTGGGGGACCTTCACTGCTAATCTGAACGTTGTCAGGTGGTCCTAAAAAGGACCTTGGTTGAGGACAGGGGGTGGTGGTTTTGGGCTTAAAAGAAACCTCTTAAGCACGCTCACCACGGATACGTCTGGCTAGCTGGATGTCCTTGGGCATGATGGTGACACGCTTGGCGTGGATGGCGCACAGGTTGGTGTCTTCAAACAGACCGACGAGGTAAGCCTCGCTAGCCTCCTGCAGGGCCATGACAGCGGAGCTCTGGAAGCGAAGGTCAGTCTTGAAGTCCTGGGCGATTTCTCTGACCAGGCGCTGGAATGGCAGCTTGCGAATGAGCAGCTCAGTGCTCTTCTGGTAACGACGGATTTCTCTCAGGGCGACGGTTCCAGGCCTGTAACGATGGGGCTTCTTAACACCGCCGGTGGCTGGTGCTGACTTTCTGGCGGCTTTGGTGGCCAGCTGTTTACGTGGGGGCTTTGCCTCCGGTGGATTTACGGGCGGTTTGTTTTGTTCTGGCCATGGCGGTATCTCAACTGGATGATAGTCAGTTTAAGAAATGTGGCAGCCCAGCGCTGCTGGTCCTTTTATAACCGTCCGCCAAACCCTTAGCGCAACGAAGCTCTCCCATTGGACGAGTACGAGTTAACAACGCTGATTGGCCAGAAGCAGCCACACAACGTTGAGACAGCGTCGACAGACCTAGCAGATTATTTTTAGATCGCTCGGTATCCAGCCGAGCGATCTATTAATAGCAGACAGGGCCGATAACACAAAATATTCTTCGTTCAAATGAAATCCTTGGTTGTGCCGCTTGTCATGGGTAACGGTGTGTTTGCTTCTGTCCTCTTCAATGAATTATGAATGTGTGTGTGTGAGTGATTAGAAAAGAACCCAACATAGACTGCACGAAACAATCTAGATCTAGACCTAGTCTATAGACCTGTGTAGATATTCTGACCCAATTCGCCCACTCGATCGGCGGTAATAATAGTGTGTAGTGTGTAAATAAATGAGGGGGAAGTATTGTAATAAAACATATTTGTTTTTAAAAACAAGAAGATATAAAATAAAAATGGTTAGACTAGCGGTGGGTTAAAGAATAGAATTTTAAAATAACGACCACCCTTATTTCTTGTAGACAAGGGTTAAACGGAGCACATTTAAAGATTAAAATAGATTCTATTTTCATTTGGTATCTATGAGCGAATACCCCTAACTAAAATATGTCCAGTTACTACTATTAATATGACCGCCCCCCTCCCTGTTCTGCTCGTGTAAACCAGTGTAAGTATGATACATCTACAATAATGATCTCATACTGCTAGTGAGTGACATATTGATGCGTTATTAATACAGTTTGAAACAAGTAGGGTAGGGTAGGGTAGGGTAAGGAAGGAAAACTCGATTTTTTGTTCATTGACACACAACGAAAGCTAATTGGGGTAAACTTTGGTTGTCCTGAAAAGGACAGTAGTAGGCTAGGTGGACAGTGGGCAGCAGGGTGACACTGTTTAGCTCTTGCCACCGGGTGTCTTCTGTGACTTCTTGGGCAGAAGCACAGCCTGGTTGTTGGGGAGGACACCACCCTGGGCGATGGTGACACCCGACAAAAGTTTGTTCAACTCTTCGTCGTTACGGATGGCCAGCTGGAGGGTGACGAGGAATGATTCTTGTCTTCTTGTTGTCTCTGGCAGCGTTGCCGGCCAACTCGAGCACTTCAGCGGCCAATACTCGAGGACGGCGGCTAGGTAGACAGGGGCACCAGCACCGACACGCTCAGCATAGTTTCCTTTCCTCAACAGACGATGAATACGTCCGACTGGGAATTGAAGGCCTGCCCTGGAGGAGCGAGACTTGGACTTTCCCTTGACTTTACCGCCTTTACCACGTCCGGACATTGTGAGTTGGTTAGGAGCGAGAAGAGTATAGCGACACAGCGATTGCGGCTGTAGGGCTATGAATGAAGACTTAACGGCGAGATCGGCCCTTTTATACGAAACGGCGAGGAATCCGTTCGTCACCAAGCGAGCGTTCTGATTGGCTGCGCAGCGGCTTGGCGTTCGTACTCGTACTCGTACTCTCCAAATTTCCTCGCCGTTTCATATAAAAGGGCGGCCGGCGGTCGGTTCGCCTCATTTCTGTTCAAGCCGTTGAAAAGAAAACAACATGCCACCTAAAGTTTCTTCCAAGGGAGCCAAGAAGGCCGGTAAGGCTAAAGCCGTACGCACCGGTGACAAGAAAAAGAAGAGGAGGAGAAAGAAAGCTACAGCATCTACATTTAACAAAGTCTTGAAGCAGGTGCACCCTGACACTGGCATTTCCTCCAAGGCCATGTCCATCATGAACTCCTTCGTCAACGACATCTTTGAGCGCATTTCAGCTGAAGCCAGCCGTCTTGCCCACTACAACAAGCGCAGCACCATCACCTCCAGGGAGATCCAGACCGCTGTCCGTCTCCTCCTGCCCGGTGAGCTGGCCAAACACGCCGTCAGTGAAGGCACCAAGGCTGTCACCAAGTACACCACCAGGCAAATAAACACAACAGCAAACAACCACCTGGCTTGCTTGTTGTGTGGCTCTACTACTCGGCCCTTTTCAGGGCCTCCACCCATTCCCAATTAGCTCGGTTTGGTTTACATTGAACGAGTTTTCCCTCCCTCATCCACCCACCCACCCACTCTGTGTAGCTGCCATGTTACAGTTGTTTTTTTGTTTAGTCATTCTTTTCTTTAATAAGTAGAGATAGATATACATACATACATAGGCCTACATAGTAATATGCCTATCCCAACAACTGCACACACTATTCTCTTAACACATTCATGCTAATTCTATCCTTTAAACTAGACATAAAAAGGCCACATACTTATTACTGGGTGGCTCCTTTTTTTAAAAACACTATTTTCATTCTGCATCTCAACACAGGGCCATCAGCACACCTCTATGCATATCATTTATTGTGTGTTGTTTGGCATAGATCCAAGGGATGAATGGGATTTAATAGTTTTAATTCAGATTATAAGGCTGGCTGTTGTAATAGGAATTATTAGCCAACACTTGATTCTTATCACCAGTGCTAACTGCCATTTTCATTACAATACATCCATTCTGGTGGGTTGGTTTTTTTCTGTC